>NC_083769.1:51523366-51625866 GCF_963514075.1 Conger conger | reverse complement strand
GCTCCAGACCCGCATCTGCATGAGCGTATGCATTTCACTGCTGCTACACACTAGACTGATTGGATAATCGCATGAGTAAGTAGGTGTACAGGTGGTCCTAATAAAGTGCTGAGTGAATATGCTTTAAAATGGACAGAAACACCTTATTCAAAGGCGCAGCCCTTACCCAGAGTCCCGGAGACGATGTCGATCTTGTGCATGACCCCGTCCCGTTCCCCGATCCCCCCGCCCCGGGCCCCGTACAGCCCGACCGCGTGCACCTCATCCACAAACGTGATGGCGCCGAACTGGTGTGCCACATCACACAGCTCCTCCAGCGGACACACCGCGCCTGAGTGAGAGAGAGAGAGTCTTGTACACAGCCCTGCGGACCCCACAGCCCAGGCTCCAGGCCCGCCCCCTTCCCACAGCCCCACCCACCCACAGCCTAAGCCCCACCCACCCATAGCCCTAGCCCCACCCATCCACAGCCTAGGCCCCAACCACCCCACAGGCCTAGCTCCGCCCACCCCACAGCCAGAGCTCCGCCCACCCACAGGCCAAGTCCTGCCACCCCACTCCCCAGCCCCACCCCCTGCGGCACACAGCCCTGCCCTGTACCATCCATGGAGTGCACAGTCTCGAAGGCGACGATCTTGGGCGTGGCTGGATCAGAACGCTGCAGGAGGGCATGCAGGTGAGATGGGTCATTGTGCCGGAAGATGAACTTCGGAACGCCACTGTTCCGGATGCCCTGAATCATGGAAGCATGATTCCCAGCGTCCGAGTAGATCTCACATCCTGGGAGAGCAAGAGTGCGTGAGCTCAGACAGACAGGCGCACTCGCAGACAGACAGGCACACTCGCAGACAGACAGGCACACTCGCAGTCAGACAGGCACACTCACAGACAGACAGGCACACTTGCAGTCAGACAGGCACACTCGCAGTCAGACAGGCACACTCACAGACAGACAGGCACACTTGCAGTCAGACAGGCACACTTGCAGTCAGACAGGCACACTTGCAGTCAGACAGGCACACTCGCAGACAAGACAGGCACACTCGCAGTCAGACAGGCGCACAGCGGTGTCTTGCGGACGCGGTACCGGGCAGCATCTTGGCGAGGGTGAACAGGGTGGAGTCGTTGGCCACGAAGCAGGAGGAGAAGAGCAGGGCGGAGTCCTTCCCATGCAGGTCGGCCAGCTCCCTCTCCAGATCCACATGGAACTTACTCGTCCCCGAAATGTTCCGCGTGCCTCCCGCCCCTGAGCCGTGCTGCCGCAGCGCGTCCCTGAGAGGGAGCGAGAGGCACTGAGTCAAAGGGACTCCTCCCTCAGCCAGGGCCCTGGCCCCAAACCCTTAGTCCTGGAGACCTTCAGGAGTTTCCACACCGTAAAAATCCGTCATCCCATCCTCATTATGAACCAGTGGCAATCCAGCCCCAATCCCCCAGCCCTCCTCAGCAATGCACAGGCCACCTCTCACCGGCAAACCTGGGTAGTCCAGAGAACGCCGGGCTGCTTGAAGACGGAAAGCAGCCACCCTGCTCTCCTAGTCCACCAGACCTTCCCTGACTTCCTGCACAGGACCGAAGCCTTTAGCCAATAGTGACCAGACCAAAAGACACCCACCATCTTACTCTGAATGCTCTTGGGAAAGTGCCCTGGGGGAGGTAAGCAACTTGTGCCACAAAGCTGAAACCACCAAGTTGTGTTTGTCCACGGTATGACACTTTTGAGAGGATCGACTTACAATTTGACAACCTGGCACACATCACATCCAACATGCCCCCCCAGTCTTTCCTCCCAGCCCTTTCTGACAAGAAGCCCCAGCATACAAAAGCTTCACTATGGACAGAAAACCTTCCCCAACCCCCAACACGCTCGAAGTCTGAAACAAATATTTATGATCCACCCAATCAAAAGCTTTTTCTTCATCCAGTGTGATCATGCTAAAGTCCAACTGGCAAAATGTTGAAAGGTCTGTCATGTCCCGAATAAGAAACAGATTGTCATGGATCGAACGCTGTGGTATGCAGCATGACTGGTCTTTGTGAATCACAGTACCAAGATGTTCCTTCAGCTTATTTAGGTTCATTTGAGAAGATCTTGGTCTGTGCATAGGAGCGCTACCGGTCGGCAGTTCTGCAGAAGGGCCAAGTGTCCCCTTTTTTGGCAGCAACATTGCTTGCTGACAGCTCACTGGTAACTCCCCAGTCTTGAAACATTCCTGGAGACCCTTGTAGAAGTCCTCCCCAATGCTGCTCCAGAAAGCCTTATAAAATTTAGATGGCAAGCGGTCCACACCAGGAGCACGACCAGTAGCCATTTGTTGCAGTGCTATTGTGAGCTCACCATAGGACTATCGAGCTTCCTCTGTTGTGCTGAGGTTCATGTAGGGAGTCCATCATGCAGCATAACTATCTCCGTACTGTTACTCTCTGCCTTGTAGAACTGTGAATAAAACTCTACCACTAGTAATTCCTGTAGATCTGAGGTTAACAGCCATCTAACACACAGAGGCAATGCAACTGCTTTTTTTTGCCCCACCTGCTTCTCTAAATTACAAACGAAAGAACTTCCATCCATCCATCCATCATCACCCGCTTATCCAGAGTCGGGTCGCGGGGGCAGTAGGCAAAGCCGGGTATTCCAGGCGTCCCTCTCCCCAGCAACGCATTCTAGCTCCTAGTTCCCCGGGGGACACGGTCGAAAGCCTTCTCCAAGTCCACAAAGCACGTGGACTGGATGGGCAAACTCCCATGACCCCGCCAGCAACCCTGCCAAGGTAAAGAGCTGGTTCACTGTTCCACGGCCAGGACGGAAGCCACATTGCTCCTCCTGAATCCGAGGTTCGACCGTCGGTCGGAGCCTCCTTTCCAGTACCCTAGAGTAAGCTTTCCCAGGGAGGCTGAGGAGTGTGATACCCCGGTAATTGGAGCACACCCTCCGGTCCCCCTTCTTTAAAATGGGGACCACCACCCCGGTCTGCCACTCTACAGGCACTGTCCCCGACCTCCACGCGACACTGAAGAGGCGTGTCAGCCAAGACAGCCCAACAATGTCCAGAGTCTTCAGCATCTCAGGGCGAATCTCATCTACACCAGGCGACTTGCCACTGAGGAGCTTTTTGACTACCTCAGCAACTTCCGCCAGGGATATAGGTGCAGATTCCCCCGAGTCTTCGGGCTCTGCCTCTTCCACAGAGGACGTGTTGTTCGGGTTCAGGAGCTCCTCGAACTGCTCTTTCCACCGCCCGACAATATACCCAGTCCGGGTCAGCAGTTCTCCTCCCCTGCTGAAAACAGCCTGAGACAAGCCCTGCTTTCCCTTTCTGAGTCGTCGGATGGTTTGCCAGAACTTCCTCGAGGCCAAAAGAAAGTCCTTCTCCATAGCCTCCCCGAACTCCTCCCATACCCAGGTTTTTGCTTCAGCGACTGCCGAAGCCGCAGCCCTTCTGGCCACCCGGTACCTGTCTGCTGCTTCAGGGGACCCCCGGGCCAGCCAAGCCCGAAAGGCCTCCTTCTTCAGCTTGACGGCCTCCCTCACCGCTGTTGTCCACCAGCGGGTTCTTGGGTTGCCGCCCCGACAGGCACCGATGACCTTCTGGCCACAGCTCCTGCTTGCCGCCTCTGCAATGGAGGCTTTGAACATGGCCCACTCGGACTCCATGTCCCCAGCTTCCCCCGGGATGCGTGAGAAGTTCTTCCGGAGGTGGGAGTTCAAGACCTCGCAAACAGGGGCCTCCGCCAGACGTTCCCAGTTCACCCTCACTACACGTTTGGGTTTACCGGGTCTGTCCGGCAGCCTCCCTGGCCACTTGATCCAACACCACCAGGTGGTGATCAGTTGACAGCTCTGCTCCTCTCTTCACCCGAGTGTCCAAGACATACGGCCGCAGGTCTGATGATACGACCACAAAGTCGATCATCGATCTTTGACCTAAGGTGCTCTGGTACCAAGTACACTTATGAGCTACCCTATGCTCGAACATGGTGTTTGTTATCGACAATCCATGACCAGCACAGAAGTCCAATAACAAAACACCGCTTGGGTTCAGATCCGGCAGGCCGTTCCTCCCAATCACCCCCCTCCAGGTTTCTCCGTCATTGCCCACGTGAGCGTTGAAGTCGCCCAGCAGAACTATGGAGTCTCTGGGTGGCACCCTTTCCAGGATGCCGCCCAGTGACTCCAAGAATGCCGGATACTCTGAACTGCCGTTTGGTGCATAAGCACAAATGACAGTCAGAGCTTTCCCCCCAGCGACACGTAGTCGCAGAGAGGCGACCCTCTCGTTCCCCGGGTGGAACTCCAACACAGTGGCGCTCAGCTGGTGGCTTGTGAGTATCCCCACACCTGCCCGGTGCCTCTCACATTGAGCAACTCCAGAAAAGAACAGAGTCCAGCCCCTCTCCAGGAGTTTGGTTCTGGAACCAGTACTGTGCGTGGAGGTGAGCCCAACTATATCTAGTTGGTACCGCTCCGCCTCCCGCACTAGCTCCGGAAAGAACTTGATGCATCCATTTCATTTAAACCCCTAAAATCTCCAAACTCCCTCAGTGCCCTCTTCATCTCCATGGTAGAATGAAAGAGAGAGGGAGGCACATCAGAAGTACGTCATGCCCAGCTGAAGGACAGGCGGACACACTCACATGACAGCGTTGAGCACTTGAGGGTGGCGGCTCATGCCCAGGTAGTCGTTGCTGCACCACACGGTGACGTCCCTCTTGGAGGACAGCGTCTCTGTGTCCCTCTTGGAGGACAGCGTCTCTGTGTAGTCATCAGCCATGGGAAAGGACAGGGCTCGCCGGTTGACGGTTTTAAACACACGGTACGTGTGGTCGCTCCGCTTCGCCTCAATCTTCTTCTCAAAGAAACGATCATAGTAGAAGCTGGACACGGCTGCAAACCAGGGAGAGCCCTTACAGTCCAACAGCTACACCTGGGGTACCGGGAACAGTGTTCTGGTACAGGTGTGTAGGTTTAGGTTTTGGGGTACATGTGTGCAGGTGCAGTGTTTAGGGGGTACAGCTATTTGTACAGGTGTGCAGGTATAGTGTTAAGAGGTACAGGTATTTGTGGAGTACAAGGGTACAGGTGCAGTGTTTACAGGTAGAGGTGTATGGATACAGGTGTGCAGGTGCAATGTTTATGGGAACAGGTGTATGGGTACAGGTATTTGGGGTACAGGTGTGCAGGTGCAGTGCTCTTACTTTTGGGCATGTTGTCCTGCACCAGGTGGGACACCCGGGGGGGGCGCTGCTTCAGCAGGTCCTGCAGGAGGCCGGGGGGGTCTGGGGGTGTGGGGGGGCTGCTCCCCCCAGGGCCCACTGGGGACAGCAGCTCTGAGGAGAGAAGCACAGTCACCCTGCAGCCAATCACAGCCCTCTGACATCAGCCGGATGGTGGCGGCGGGTGGAGGCGGGGCTTACCTCTGCGCACCTGAATCTCCTGCACGTCCTCCTGCAGCTCCACCCTGGCCTGCCACACCACTCTGCTCCCCGGCCCCGTGCCCATCTCCACCGCCAGGAAGGGGCAATTAGAGCCTGAAGCTGGGCCTGGGGGCAGCAGGGAGTGGCCTGGGGGCAGGCCGGCTGGGGCCTCAGAGCCTGGGGGTGAGAAACACAGCACAAACAGGCCTGGTATTAATGCACACACTACTGATGAATGGAAACCATGTTGATGTAACATACAGTGTTGGTGATTGACAGTGTTGGTGTAATGTACAGTGTTGGTGATTGACAGTGTTGGTGTAGTGTACAGTGTTGGTGATTGACAGTGTTGATGTAATTGTGTTGGTGATTGACAGTGTTGGTGTAGTGTACAGTGTTGGTGATTGACAGTGTTGATGTAGTGTACAGTGTTGGTGATTGACAGTGTTGGTGTAGTGTACAGTGTTGGTGATTGACAGTGTTGATGTAATTGTGTTGGTAATTGACAGTGTTGGTGTAGTGTACAGTGTTGGTGATTGACAGTGTTGGTGTAGTGCACAGTGTTGGTGATTGACAGTGTTGGTGTAGTGTACAGTGTTGGTGATTGACAGTGTTGATGTATTGTACAGTGTTGGTGATTGACAGTGTTGGTGTAGTGTACAGTGTTGGTGATTGACAGTGTTGGTGTAGTGTACAGTGTTGGTGATTGACAGTGTTGGTGTAGTGTACAGTGTTGGTGATTGACAGTGTTGGTGTAGTGTACAGTGTTGGTGATTGACAGTGTTGGTGTAGTGCACAGTGTTGGTGATTGACAGTGTTGATGTAGTGTACAGTGTTGGTGATTGACAGTGTTGATGTAGTGCACAGTGTTTGTGATTGACAGTGTTGATGCAGTGTACAGTGTTGGTGATTGACAGTGTTGATGTAGTGTACAGTGTTGGTGATTGACAGTGTTGGTGTAATGTACAGTGTTGGTGATTGACAGTGTTGGTGTAGTGTACAGTGTTGGTGATTGACAGTGTTGATGTAGTGTACAGTGTTGGTGATTGACAGTGTTGGTGATTAATGGAAATGGGCTTTGGTGTCCTGGGGCCCGATTACAGAAATTTCCAACCTTAAGTCCAAAGTTAGGATAGGATAAGTCTAAGAATAGATTTTTCACAAATTCGTATTACAGAAGCAAATCTTAACTTACTTTAAGAATCTTATGTTATCTACTCCATCCTATCTTATCTCAAGGTTAGGAAATCTTAAATATGCGATCCGGAATCGATGATCAACTTTCATGTCTGTTACTTAACAACTGACAAAGCTTTTTTCATCTTTCATCTAGCTAGCGATCTCTAGCAGAGGGGAGCACACGTAGGCGTAACCTTTGGGGGAGACACACTTCTGACGTAGTTACAGGTCTCGCAAGCATACTGTCTAGCAATTAATGAAAATATGTGGGTGTGTGTGTGCGCGTGTGACGGTTCCCATACGACCGGTAAGGTTACATACCGGTCCGAAGCATAACGCGGATTTCAGTACCACACGTAAACGTCACACTCCCTCTATCGACTCAGTCAGTAGCAGTGACAGCGGGTACCGTTCGCAAGCTAGCTAACAACGTTAAACTCTCAAAATTATAAAGCGAAACGGTAACGTTATAACATACAACAAACTAAGTATAACATAGAATTACAATAGTTAAATAAAACAATTGAATTGCTAAATTCCTTTGTAATAAAAAGACGTTTGTGTGGTAATTTGCCTTTAATTTTTAAGAAGGTAGCCATTTAACCGTTTTAAAAGAAGCCAAATAAGAGAGCAGTAATTATGATAGTTAGCCAGCTAGCTAGAGTACGCGACTGTTCTAGCTAATGTTAGTTCCAAAGGCTAACAATGAAGCTAGGACACCAACAGAGTTGCCCTAAAATTAGGAAACTTTATTTGGGATTTTGGCAAGTTAGGATGCTTCTGGAGTTGGGATAGGAAAATGGACTTAATAACTTTTGTTCTTCAATGGCTATTTTCTTAAACCGGGTCCTATCTGAAGTTACCATAGTTACTATACAGATGAGCTATGAAGTGTCAGCAATACGGGCCCCTGGTGAAGACTGCAGTACTCACGCTCTCCAGCAGGCGGGGTCTGGGTTGGGGGGGAGGAGGAGGCAGCTCGCAGGGGGCCGATGGCGAGGGGGCGTGAGGCCAGGTCCATCATCACGGGACATTTGAGGGCGAAGCCCAGCAGAGACCGCCCCGCCTGCTGCAACACCGCCAGGGGAACCCGGGACAGGAAGGGGCAGCGCATCACCCCGGCCATGGAGCACTGTCTGAGCCTGCAGCGTGACCCAAACACAACCACAACCATCAAACAACCTTCACCCTGGCCATGGAGCACTGTCTGAGCCTGCAGCATGACCCAAACACAACCACAACCATCAAACAACCTTCACCCTGGCCATGGAGCACTGTCTGAGCCTGCAGCATGACCCAAACACAACCACAACCGTCAAACAACCTTCACCCTGGCCATGGAGCACTGTCTGAGCCTGCAGCATGACCCAAACACAACCACAACCATCAAACAACCTTCACCCTGGCCATGGAGCACTGTCTGAGCCTGCAGCGTGACCCAAACACAACCACAACCATCAAACAACCTTCACCCTGGCCATGGAGCACTGTCTGAGCCTGCAGCACGCCCCAAACACAACCACAACCATCAAACAACCTTCACCCTGGCCATGGAGCACTGTCTGAGCCTGCAGCGTGACCCAAACACAACCACAACCATCAAACAACTAAACAAAAAACACCAAGCAACCATAAATCAACCATCAAACTCCTCAATCCATAACAAAACAGCCTTCAACATTTGAATCCACAACATGACCATCAAATAACCTACGAAAAACCTTTTAAGCCACAACATTCAGGTTCAAATAACCTTCAAAGAACAATCCATAAACCATCAAATACTGCATGAATCTTGAAGTGAATCTGTAAAATTCACACATCTGTGAATGTGTGACTGTATCATTTCCCCAACCGCTTCCCAAAGCATTAAACTCATTTGTACTACTGCAAACATACTAACAAATCCAAACAAACTCACCGGAGTGTTTGCCAGTCCACAGCGGACCACAAACAGAACACCCTTCTGAACATGATGCACAGGATGCAGGTCACAGGAGAGAGCAGCAGGGAGAGTGGCCCGGTCTCTCTCCTCCCTCTCTCTCCCTAACTGGCCTTGCAGAGGGTCACAGCTGTTCCTGGCACAGCGACAAAACCCACTCAACTCAAGAGCTCCTGGTGCTCCCGGACCAAAGGCCCCGTAACAGACCAGCTTCCAGAGACAGCACACACGCACACACAGGCACACACAGGCAAAGGCACACACACATACACACAGGCACACGCACACACACACACACACTCCCACACACGCACACACAGGCACACACAGGCAAATGCACACACACATACACACACATACACACAGGCACACGCACACACACCCACACATGCACACACACACACACATACACGCAGACGCACACACATACACACCCACACGCACACACATACACACACACACACACACGCACACATACACGCACACGCGCACATACACACAGACGCACACACACACATCACACAGGCACACATACACACACATACACATACACACAGGCACACACACACACACATGCACACGCACACTAAGATATTTGCAGCGGGTCTTGCTGTAGTCGCTGGAGTCAGTGATTCCAGGACATCAGAGTCAAAGTGCATCTGAGGTGAGGCTGGATCAGCTTACACTCATACCTGCTCTCCAGCACACAAACAGGCCCATTCACATCGGGGTCTGTTGTTCGCTCCTCTGAATAGAATGTCCCAACAAGCCTTTTCCCTCAAAAACAGCACAGAAACAGAATCATGCGTTCCTCCAGCCTTTATAGAACAATCCATCAAGCGTCAAATACTGCATGAATCTTAAAGTGAATCTGAATCTGTGACTGTATCATATCCCCAACCGCTTCCCAAACCATTAAACTAATTTGTACTTCTGCAAACATACTAACAAATATCACAGGAAACAAACAAAAGAACCATGAGGAACATTAAATGAGACCTAAATAAAGTACATAAGTAGATACCCATGTATATATAAAGTACATCATCATCATCATCATCATCATCATCATCATCTCTTAAAGCCCAGTTAAGGGGGGGGTTCTTGCTACTGTTACATGGTTTCTGTTCCCACTCCACACCCTTACCCTCATGTGCTTTAAGGGGTCAGGGCTGGTATTTCCCCATTCTCTTACTCTGCAAAGTGTCTTTGTGACAGCATTCTGTGAAACCTGCTATACAAATAAAACTGAATGGAATTAAAAAGGCACAGAAGGGCGTCAGTGATCCCAGGACATAGGTGCGTCTCGGGCACCACGCCTGCGTGGGGCTGCCTACTTCACCACCTACCTTTAACTGTCCCATCCCTTATGCTGGTGGCTCAGTTGGATCCCTCATTACAGTTCTGACATTACAGTCTTACAGTGGAGGAGAGGCTCCCCTCTATAGCCCACTTTCTCCACACACTTCTTCCCATTGGGCTACGGAGTATTCTTCACAAATACCTGTCAAAGTCCTGCCCTGCATTTTGTTACAATTAATTTGCTAATTAGCACAATTCCTCAGGCAAGAGTTTGGAAGAAACATGAGAGGACATTTACTTTCTGATGCCTGGACTTTGAAAGGGGCTCCGACATGTGAAGTCGAGATGCAGGTGCTAAACCGCGGATATCCCTCCCCAAACACACAGCGCCCAAAAACACACACGCACTGTTTTTTATTACATATATAGTAATTTGAAATTGTACAGCACTTCGGTTAACTGCAGTCATTTTAAACTTGCTTTATAAATAAATATTACTTGACTTCACATCTATAGTGTAGGTAAATCCCACTGCGTGCCCTGGCGGGATCCATCCCTGTACTAGCCTGTTAGTAATGCTACCCAGTAACTTATTCAAAGCAAATTGCTAAATCACTACGCCAATTACAGTTCCAATAGCAAATCAATTTAAAAGTTTAATTCCAAGCCGCGTCAGTTAGTAAAGTCTTTAGCCCAGCACTGACTCAGTCTCCACTGGTACTTGAGTAAACTATCACGGAAAGATGGGTTGAGCTACTCGAAACGCCGACTCACCAAAAGTGAGCTTTACGTGAAAGAATATTCTTTATTTTTTTGTTACCTGATTCTTTGCAGTCAACGTCCGTGATTTTTTTTTTAACTTGGCTGGCTCAGTGTACGGTGGCACAACCAATTACGTATTACGTTAAGCTGCTGTTACTCGTGAGGCGTTGCTGTCGTTATCCTGCAATGAGGACGAACGGAGTGCCACCAGTCTGCGCAACCAGTTATGAACTCAAGAGGTGTGTTTGAGATGAACAAAAAAACAGGCGAGAATAGCCGTTTGTAGTATGGGGAGGAGTCAAAAAGTCGGACACTTAACTAGCCTGCTCGCTTCGTCTAGCAATGGCGGTCTATTTTTGTTTTGTACATTACAATATCCGTCCCACGAAACCAATGAAGAGGTTAGGACTGACTCTATGAAATATCTATAAAATAGCACTATTAACTTCTTATTTTTAACTGAACTGGGTACACTATATGGTGTTGCAAATTGAAAATAATGCAATATGCTATGGTTGCTGGGAAATTGCTTGATTCATGAGAATATTATTTTCTTACATGTAGGTTTAATGTTCTTATTGTTTTGAAGGCAAAGGGTGGTCACACCAAATATTGATTTGATTTAGATTTTTCTTCTGTTAATCCACTTCTTCTGTTCATGCATTTTGTTAATTGATAAAAAATAAACTATTAACATTTCTATTTTTGAAAGGATTCTTATTTTACAGCATTTTTTCACACCTGCCTAAAACTTTTGCGCAGTACTGTATATATATTGATGTGGAGGAATAATTATTCAGCAGGCATTTATTATGTAAGATGTGTACAATGAGATATTGGCCTATACAGTCAGGTCCATAAATATTGGGACATGGACACAATTCTCCTCTTTTTGGCTCTATACACCACCACAATGGATTTGAAATGAAACGAACAAGATGTGCTTTAACTGCAGACTTTCAGCTTTAATTTGAGGGTATTTACATCCAAATCAGGTGAACGGTGTAGGAATTACAACAGTTTCTATATGTGCCTCACACTTTTTAAGGGACCAAAAGTAATGGGACAATTGGCTGCTCAGCTGTTCCATGGCCAGGTGTGTGTTATTCCCTCATTATCTCATTTACAAGGAGCAGATAAAAGGTCTAGAGTTCATTTCAAGTGTGCTATTTGCATTTGGAATCTGTTGCTGTCAACTCTCAATATGAGATCCAAAGAGCTGTCACTATCAGTGAAGCAAGCCATCATTGGGCTGAAAAATTAAAACAAACCCATCAGAGAGATAGCAAAAACATTAGGTGTGGCAAATCAACTGTTTGGAACATTCTTAAAAAGAAAGAACGCATCAAGCTCAGCAACACCAAAAGACCCGGAAGACCACGGAAAACAACTGTGGTGGATGACAGAAAAATTATTTCCCTGGTGAAGAAAAACCCCTTCACAACAGTTAAAGTGTCAAAGTCAACAATCAAGAGAAGACTTCACCAGAGTGAATACAGAGGGTTCACCACAAGATGTAAACCATTGGTGAGCCTCAAAAACAGCAAGACCAGATTAGAGTTTGCCAAACAACATCTAAAAAAGCCTTTACAGTTCTGGAACAACATCCTATGGACAGATGAGACAAAGATCAACTTGTACCAGAATGATGGGAAGAGAAGAGTATGGAGAAGGAAAGGAACTGCTCATGATCCAAAACATACCACCTCATCAGTGAAGCATGGTGGTGGTAGTGTCATGGCGTGGGTATGTATGGCTGCCAATGGAACTGGTTCCCTTGTATTTATTGATGATGTGACTGCTGACAAAAGCAGTAGGATGAATTCTGAAGTGTTTCGGGCAATATTATCTGCTCATATTCAGCCAAATGCTTCAGAACTCATTGGATGGCGCTTCACAGTGCAGATGGACAATGACCCGAAGCATACTGCGAAAGCAACCAAAGAGTTTTTTAAGGCAAAGAAGTGGAATGTTATGCTGTAAAACCCCACAGCTAACCCAATGACGGAATTTAGCGGGGGCCGAAGGGGATTTTGCGTGCTTGTCCTTCTGGCGTTGCTGGGAGAACATTAGTTGGGTTAATTATTATCCTCCGTACAAGAACAGAGCACAATTATGTTTAAGAATATACTGGGTCCGTTGCCATGGGTCGGATATGGATTGACCTGCCCCATATCCCGCTTATAGCTGGCCAGAAACGGATCAGTACAATTCTTAATATTCTCCGTTCTCAAACGGGGCCGTATTGTACGCTTAGTGGTTACTATAGTTTTACTCGTTTATCTGACTCCATTCAAAATATAATTTAGCAATTTGGGTTTGCAACTTACGCGGACCTCGGGAGTGACATTCGACTTGTACCTGCGCCACCATTACTCAATAGGTGCTCCCGGGATTAGCATTCCTGCTGAAATCTCAGTTCAGTGGAGAACTCAGAGGCTGAGGGTCCAATCAACACAATACATGCAAACCTGCCATGATATTTGCGAGCCCAGGTCGGCGTAGCATTGTCTGGGCTCCTTAGAGCTAATTTGGCAGGAACCAGCCGTAACGCCCATGGGTTCCCTTCGCACCAGATTACAAGAGCCTTGCGTCGCCCGACCCTTTAAGGGACAGAAATTGCTGGCCTCACAACTTAGAACTATCACAGGTGTACCGCCCCGCCGATCGGTCGGTCTTCGGCCACCATTTCCCCCTGAGTATTTCAGTTGTAATTTAGGCTGAAAAGGTACAAGATGAATTAGAGTCATGGAGATCACGCAAGTTACAAGCAAAATAGTTTATTCGCAGACAGGTAGGTTATTAGCTTTAGAATATCACAATCAAGTATAAAATATACAAATTAAGAATAGAGATAGAGTAAATAATCATACCTAGCCTGCTTGGACTACACACAAACACAGAGTATAGAATATGCCGTATGGAAAGTCGAATACGATCTTCCTGATACATACATACATACATACATACACAAGACATGTTGTGTGGGAAGTCGAATACGATCTTCCCAGATTGGTCTGTCTCCCTTGCTTTTATGCCAAATCATACGTTTGAAACCAGGCGGCAGTGCCATAAATCAACCTGGAGGGGTGGTCAAATCTGGAATTTAGACCCCCACCATTGGGGGTTGTTGAGTAGGGAAAATGAGATGATTACCAGGAGAGGACGTGTAGGTTTTCCCTTGGGATACTGAAACTATAGTTTATTAAATTCCATTTGGTATGAAATGTATCTCATCCGATTCCTTGATTTTATCAGATCACATCCATACCAAACAGATTACCCTTATGTTTTCTTATGTTGCAGTTATCATGAAACTTCCCTCCTGATTATCCATTTTACATGCAATTCCTGTTACCATTACATAAGACTTAATGCAGTAATACAAGGATCACATGGGCAATGTTTTCAAGGTGTTACCGGGTCTATTTACTATCTTAATAGCAGTTTTGAATATTTAATCTAAGAGAGCAGTCACCGGTGTAATGACAGCAGTGCCCAAATGAGGGCACTGTGGCATTGTCCGGAGTCTTCCCCCTTGGAAGTGACCAGGTATGGGGTCACAGGGAGGTCACCAATGTTCGGGAGGATTCTTTTCCCATGACCCAACTGGCCTTGGACCACTCATACATCTTAACTCCCCAACAGGTAGTCTAAACAACATTGGAACCCCAGCTCTCAGGCCCCTCACACATGGCAGCCCTTCCTGACCTTAACCACCATGCTACAGGCCACCCCATCATATCTATGAATGCTGTAGTTGGGAGTTTTCATGATAACTGCATTATGCTGTAAATATGTTTTTGTGCCTCTCATGGTAATATACCTTTTGGATAAACCTGATTTGGGTGAATGAAAGGAAAGGAGACATTCCAGACTGTTTGGTTTCTTCTCCTTATCTCCGAAATCCAGGCCTTGACCCTAAAAGTGAGTCACCCATCTATAATTTACAGCCAGGCCCACCAGGCAGGGGGCTAAAACACATGGCTTCTACAGAGACAACTTTTGCCCAGTTTCCCCTCGGCTCCTGAATGGTTGTGATATCAAAGGTAGACTGTTACAAAAACTAGACCATTACACCAGTCACACTGAACCAATCAGAATAACACCAAACATCACTATATTCTGACCTGGGATTATCATGAAACATCTTTATGCCCTCTCCAGTACTCCTGTACTCAAATCCTGTAGGAATGTGAGAAAAGGGGGGCCCCCAGGGCCTAAGAAGGTGCCTCTAAGAATCCTTCTCTAGCTCTCCCCCACAGGCATGTGTGCCAACGGTGGGGGCTAACAATGTATGCTCCAGGAGAGGGAAGTCAGCAAGCTGACCAGTGCATGAGACCAAATGTTACTTATGACTGGCTTACAATGCAATGGCCAAGTCAATCACCTGACCTGAATCCGATTGAACATGTATTTCACTTGCTGAAGACAAAACTGAAGGGAAAATGCCCCAAGAACAAGCAGGAACTGAAGACAGTTGCAGTAGAGGCCTGGCAGAGCATCACCAGGGATGAAACCCAGCGTCTGGTGATGTCTATGCGTTCCAGACTTCAGGCTGTAATTGACTGCAAAGGATTTGCAACCAAGTATTAAAAAGTAAAAGTTTGATTTATGATTGTTGGTTTGTCCCATTACTTTTGGTCCCTTAAAAAGTGGGAGGCACATATACAAACTGTTGTAATTCCTACACCGTTCACCCTGAAATTAAAGCTGAAAGTCTGCAGTTAAAGCACATCTTGTTCATTTCATTTCAAATCCATTGTGGCGGTGTATAGAGCCAAAAAGATGAGAATTGTGTCGATGTCCCAATATTTATGGACCTGACTGTATATTATAGTTTACCTGTGTATACAATTGAGCCTACATCTGGCAATTTCGTTGAATAATAATTTTCAGACTATTGATAATATTCGGCCAGATAATTATTCTTTGGATTTTATGTGGGGCTATATGAGAATGCCTAGAAATACTATAACACTCACTACAAATTGGTGTGAATCAAGTCTTAATTTATTATTAGTAGTAGTATTAGTGTAAATATTGGTATTATTATTAGTATTGGATACAGGAGTTTGTGTTCCAAGAGCTTCTTCAAATTACTTTCTCATTATATTTTATGGCAGGGTCTTGATATAGTCATTTTGATATAAACTCCATTGCAGAGACAGCATTTAATAACTCCAAAATCATTTGGTGTCTGTCTGACCATTCATGAAGTTTATCTTGGAATAATGATTCCATTACATTACATTAATGGCATTTGGCAGAAGCTCTTATCCAGAGCAACATACAGTTGATTAGACTAAGCAGGAGACAATCCTCCCCTGGTATCAGGGTGGGGTTGGAGCGGAGGACCAAGTGCGACTAAATAATACCCCTCCTAGATCCCAGGGGCAGTGTACAGGGATAAGTGGGACAAAAAAATGAGAATAACTCCCGTAACAGGGGGGAGAACAAAAACAAACCCGAAGGCAATTCTTAATAGGGAAAACAGAAAAGGAGCCCAAAATGGCTGAAGAAAATAAAACGACCCTTTGAGAACAGGGCGAGTGTACCGACCAGTAACTGTGCCGAATAACGAGCACAGAGAGTGCCCAATCAGGGGCAATGAAATAAAAATACAACCTAGCCAAAAACAGCGTAGGCTAAACAAAAACCATGAGGCGCAGCTCAGGAATAAACACAAACCAAAATACATTTACCGGGGACAACGTCCCTCTACCGCCGGCTCACACGAGCCCAAAATAAAAGAAGAAAATAAACCCTTAGGGAAGGCGTCGGTAGAACCACACCAAACGCCTTCCTACCTTTTAGAATAATTTGTTAGAAAGTTTTGATAAGTGAACACACACCTGCACAGTACCTGACTCAAACCTTGAGTCTACCGTGTACATTTACCGGCTTGGTGTTAGAGCGAACAGTAACACAAAAGCACTGAGGCTCATACAAACTGGCCTTAAATACACAGCTGGGAGGCCATTCCCCTAATGCAAATGAGGAACAGGTGATAACAATGATCCTAGGCCCTCTAGCGGTCACCACGGGAATAACCACCCACCATGACAGGACCCCCCCACGAAGGAGCGGCCCCAGACGCTCCCTCAGCCCCGTGCCTGTGGAACTCCCGAATCAGTTCCGGGTCCAAAATGTCCCTAGAGGAGACCCAACAGCGCTCCTCCGGCCCGAAACCCTCCCAGTCAATGAGGTACTGCCTGCCTCTGCCTCTGCGGCGCTCTGCCAAAATGCGGCGCACGGTGTAGACTGGGCCCCCATCGATCAGCCGTGGAGGTGGTGGAGGAACCTCCGCCGGGGCCAGCACACCAGTACACACCGGTTTGAGGCGAGAGACATGGAAGGTGGGGTGGATCTTCATGGACCTGGGTAACTGGAGGCGCACCGTGACCGGGTTGATTTTCCGAATGATCTTAAAAGGCCCCACATAGCGAGGAGCGAGCTTACGTGATTCGACCCGCAATGGCAAATCACGTGTGGACAACCATACCCGCTGCCCTACCCTGTAGGATGGTGCCGCCCGACGACGCCTATCAGCCAGCCTTTTCTGGGTGGCGGTGGCCCGTAAGAGCGCGGCTCGCACCTTACTCCAGGTGGCCCGACACCGTCGTACAAAAGCCTCCGCAGAAGGCACTTCAGCCCCCCGCTCCAGTTCCAGGAACAGCGGTGGAGCGTACCCAAATTGTGCCTCGAAAGGCGAGAGACCCGTGGAGGCATTGCATAGAGTGTTATACGCGTATTCGGCCCACGTGAGCTGTCGACTCCAGGATGTGGGGTTGGTCGCGGCCAGACACCGGAGCGTGTTCTCCAGAGTCTGGTTGGTACGTTCTGTCTGCCCGTTGGTCTCCGGGTGAAAACCTGACGAGAGACTCGCCGAGGCGCCTACCAGGGAGCAGAACGCACGCCAGAAACGGGAAGCAAACTGCGGTCCGCGGTCAGACACCACATCCTGGGGAAGGCCGTGTATCCTAAACACGTGGTCGACTACAAGCCGCGCAGTTTCCGCTGCCGACGGTAACTTGGGCAGCGCCACAAAATGCGCTGCCTTAGAGAAGTGATCAACCACCACCAGAATGACCGTCTTGCCTTCGGAGGGTGGTAATCCCGTGATGTAATCCAAAGCGATATGGCTCCATGGTCTTCCCGGGATGGGCAGCGGCCGTAATAGCCCTGAGGGAGCCTGGTGGGAGTTCTTATTGCGAGCGCAAACCGGACAGGCAGCCACAAACTCCCGGACGTCCTTCTCCATACCGGGCCACCAGAACCGTCGGGACAAAAAGTATTTTGTGCGGTGCGCCCCTGGGTGACCCGCCAGCTGTGAGGCGTGTCCCCACTGTAGCACCTGAGACCGAACCCTAGCGGGCACAAAGAGACAGTGAGACGGCCCCCCCCCTGGGTCTGGCTCATGGCGCAGCGCTTTCTGCACCGCCGACTCAATATCCCAACTGACAGGCGCCACGATCTGTGCTTTGGCAATAATGGGCTCCGGAGTGTGCTCCCTGTCCGATTTATCAAAGGCTCGTGAAAGGGCGTCAGGTTTTACATTCTTGGAACCTGGCCGGTAAGTCACAATGAACGAAAAACGGGCAAAGAACAACGCCCAGCGCCCCTGGCGCGAATTGCGTGTCTTTGCAGTCTGGATGTATTCCAGGTTTTTGTGATCTGTCCACACGGTAAAAGGATGTTCCGCCCCTTCCAGCCAATGACGCCACTCCTCTAAGGCTAATTTTACAGCCAATAATTCCTTGTCCCCAACGTCATAATTCCTCTTGGCCTGGGACAGCGACCGGGAGAAATACGCGCAGGGATGAACCTTTTGGTCGCTTGGTGACCGCTGTGAGAGAATGGCCCCCACCCCCAGCTCAGAAGCGTCTACTTCAACAATGAAGGGCAGTGACGGGTTAGGTGTTATAAGTATAGGTTCCGAGCAGAACCTCCTTTTCAATTCCACAAACGCTGAGTCCAAACAAATCACGCCGTCGCACTGTTCTTAGTGAGCCCGGTAATGGGGGCGACCACAGTACTAAAATTACGAATGAAACGCCGGTAAAAATTTGCGAACCCCAGGAACCTCTGCACCTGCTTAACAGACTCCGGCGTTGGCCAGTTTTTTACGGCGTCGATTTTCTGCGGGTCCATCTCCGTTTTACCGGCCGACACAATGAACCCCAGGAAAGAAACGGAATTTGCGTGAAAAACCCACTTCTCCGCCTTCACAAACAGTCGAGCCTCTAACAAGCGTGTCAAGACCAGTTTTACATGACGAATGTGCTCAGAGAGAGTGGCAGAGAAGATCAGAATATCGTCTAGATAGACGAACACAAACTTCTCTAGCATCTCCCTGAGCACATCGTTGACAAACGCCTGGAATACCGCGGGGGCGTTGGTGAGGCCAAACGGCATCACTAAGTATTCGTAGCGTCCCGAATGAGTATTAAACGCAGTTTTCCACTCATCACCCTCCTTTATACGCACTAAGTTGTACGCATTCCTGAGGTCCAGCTTAGTGAATATCGACGCCGTTTGTAAGCGCTCAAATGCTGAGTTCATAAGTGGCAGGGGATATCTATTTTTTATTGTGATAGCATTAAGCCCTCGATAGTCAATGCAGGGCCTTAAGCTCCCGTCTTTCTTTTTAACAAAAAAAAACCCTGCTCCCGCTGGTGACGAGGATGGTCTTATAAACCCGCTGGCTAAAGCCTCATGAATGTATTCCTTCATGGCTCTGCTTTCTGGCACAGACAGAGAATAAAGTGAACCACGAGGTGGGACTGTCCCCGGATACAGGTCGATTGCACAGCTGTACGACCGGTGTGGAGGTAGTGTGGTCGCCCTCTGTTTGCTGAATACCTCAGATAACCTGTTATATTCCCTTGGGACGTTATTGGGCAATGGGAACTCAATAGCCCCTACAATTCGACTCTCACCCTCACTGCCTGTAGTCTGGAAAAGGCTCTGTGTGTCCCAGTCCATTCCCTCACTGCCCTCCCATTCGTCAATAGGACGCTCCCAATCATAGACTGAGTCCCATTCTAGACTAGCCTCCTGCTCCTCCGGGCCACTGGAATTAGGGCCCAGGGGCTCCCCAGCCTCCTCCTCGTCCAAATTGGACCCTACGTCAGTCTCTCTGGGAGGAGTCGAGGACGAATGCCTCTGATCAGAATGAGTGGTGCAGTGCGGACCCCACCGAGAGACCGGATTGCTCCGATTACCCCAGTTGATGGATGGCTGATGTTTAACGAGCCATACGTGCCCTAAGACTACCAGATAAGCTGGAGATTCAACCAGATAAAAATAAATCCGCTCCTGGTGGCCCCGAAACAGGATCCGCATAGTAACCCTTAGGGAAGGCGTCGGTAGAACCACACCAAACGCCTTCCTACCTTTCAGAATAATTTGTTAGGAAGTTTAAATCAGTGAACACACACCTGCACAGTACCTGACTCAAACCTCGAGTCTACCGTGTGCATTTACCGGCTTGGTGTTAGAGCGAACAGTAACACAAAAGCACTGAGGCTCATACAAACTGGCCTTAAATACTCTGCTGGGGGGTCATTCCCCTGATGCAAACGAGGAACAGGTGATAACAATGATCCCAGGCCCTCTAGCGGTCACCACGGGAATAACCACCCACCATGACACCTGGAGCAATGCAGGGTTAAGGGCCTTGCTCCAGGGCCCAACAGCTGTGCGGATCTTATTGTGGCTACACTGGGATTAGAACCACCGACCTTGCATGTCCCAGTCATTTACCTTAACCACTATGCAACAGGCTGCCCATAATGAATTCAAATAGAAGTCTCATAACTTCCTTGTAGGTGGTGACAGCTTTTCTCAGCCAATAAGCACCAAAGTCAAACCAGAGCACGTTGTTTCCCATCATCGTGAAGTTTTGCAGTCGTGGGGAGCATATATCTCGACGGCGGGGAGCGGCTGCGTCGCCTAGCCCTGAAAACTGCGACTGCCCGTGAGACTTCCGCGGCTCGCGCAGTCGGATTTCCAGAGCGAGTTGGACAACATTCTCACCGTCATGCAATGCGCTTGGCAAGGCGGAGGTCAAACCTGCGGTGGTCTCAAACAAGCCTTTTACCAGTGCACTAATCTCGCGATAGCATGGCTCCCAGTGTGTCACATTTCATACAACCTAATCAGAGGAGAGTGCGCATAACATATTACATTATAGTATTATACCTGTTTATGCCCGATAAATCTCCACTTCCATAGTTTATATTACAGTCAAGGGAAGGGAATGCTACGAACAACACTGAAGGTGAATGGCGCGAAGTGAGTGTTGTTGGTGCCGGCTCAGTAGTCAGTTACCTTGCCCTGTGTCACGTTTTATATCTCGGAAAACCCAGGACTCCATGTATACCGCTAACCCGTGTACATACAGTAAACGGGAATTCAAGGCCATTATTTTGAAACTGAAGCTTCGAACTCAGTAAAGAAAAGCACGTGTACTTTTTGAAAGCTGCATAGAGCACTAGATGAGTACGGTCATATAGTTTAAGACTGACGGTAAACCAACAACAATTTTGCTTTATTTTAATCGTTTCCCTGCCTCCAAAACTAGAACTGATCCGTTAATTTCAGAAACCCATTCTGAAATATGGTAGTTATTGGCGAATTTAATAGAGCGCAATGAAATATGAAAAGGAACCACGTTACAGCAACATAAGTTATCATGGTCATTAAAGTCCTATCGTAGTTACTCCGTTGGTTGTGGCTGAAGAAGCAGTATTTAAAACATATTCCGGTTTTGAAAGTGCCGGTAAAACCTTCAGTTAAATTGCTTGGAATACACAACTGAGAAAATGACAAAAACATTTTCTATAGCGACAGATAAAGATATTATTTAGGTCTATACTGTCACCAAGTGGTGGGACATAGTACTTCTAGGGTAAATATTCAGATTAGATTCCTTCTAGACTGGAGGATATTTGCTTCCACATTCCACACAGTGCATATGTCTCAACACAATACAGCTGCAAGTGTATTTTATATATATATTTATACCACGGCATGGAAAAATAACAGATCACCTATAATAAATATGGCATTCTGATTGGCCTAGATGTGTGAAGTGGGCATCAATTTTGTATAAAATTACTAACGAGAACAGATCGAACAGGTGTGTGGAATTTTTTCACAGCTAAAATAACCAACAAATATGTGCGCAGCAAACACTATGTAATGCATTTCTACAGGGCCATGAACAGAAATTTCGGGGGGCAGAGGCTCAAGCAAAAAAAAAAGGGCACTCATCCCTGCCACTCACTGGATGTATTTTGCCTGTTGTGCATGAAAATCCCAGGAGATCTGAGGTTACTAAAATACTCAAACCAGCCTGTCTGGCACCAACAATCATGCCAGGGCTGAAATAACAGAGATCACATTCTGATGGTTGATGTGAATATTAACCGGGGATCGAACCACCGATCTTGTGGGTCCCAGGCATGCACCTTAACCACTACACTACAGGCTGCAACAGGGCTGATCCAAAATGTCATCCAAAATCCAGGCATACGGGCACATGCAGGTCAGGCAGAGCGTAATTGGGAAAACACACAGATTTCAAAACCAAGAAGACAGACAAGCAAAGGTGCAAAAACTAAATCCAAACACAGAGTGTGAATCAAAAACCAGAAAAATGTAATAACAGAACAAACCAGACAGGGCAAAGGGACAGGGAAGAGGACACTAGAACCAGGGTAGGGAACAGTATAACAGATAAGATGAACTAGCAACGAGAAACTGAAAAAGGACAGGCTTAAATAGTCTACAACAAACACTAAACAAGAAAGGGGGCAGCTGCAGGCGCAGTCGTGATGCAGTACCCCTGTTCTGCCAGCAGGGGAAGACACAGTCTCAGGTGCAGTCCTGATGCAGTACCCCTGTTCTGCCAGCAGGGGGAGACACAGTCTCAGCTCAGGAGTACTGTAAGCTAAAAAAGAATCCAGTTATTGACTTAAGCTCTTTTCATCATGCTTTATTAATGATTCAATAGAATCAACCAATGATTTCAATAAATATTAAATAAATGTATTTCTTCAAAAAACAGGTAGCCCCCCCCCCCCCACTTCTCCTGCTGGACAATCAACCTATGACCAAGTCTCAACTTCCAAGAAGAGACAATCAGATTTTCTACCAAAATCCCATGGTACTTTGATTAATTAATTGTGCCATTCATCTTAAATAGTGCCCCTGGACTACAGGCATTGTGTATTGAATGTGTAATGATTTAATATCTGGGCAGCAGTACAGCACAGAGGACTGGGGGTGTCAGTCACAGGGTGCGGATGGACTCTCGACCGGGAGGTTGCCATGGTAATGTTGACATGCTTCTGTATTGACTGATTGTATATGTTAAAGTAATGAGTAAGTAAGTAAATGCTGAATGCAATCAATGTCTTTCAGTCCCCCTGCATACCAGCAGGTGGAGCTCTCATAGTAAAGAAGCTGGAGGGGACTGACCCTCCCGCGCGGAGAGAATGGTCACAGGACCCGTTTCTGTCCTGGTAATGAGGAGTTGGACTGAAGCGCTGCTTTTGGCCTTTGGGAGGAAACATGTGGAAGAGATCTGCGTGCTGGCCTGCCTTCCCCTGCCACGTCCACATCCTGTCCTCTGCATACACCTGCTGACCAATCACACGGCACAATGGCCAATCACACGCCCAACCTGACCAATCACAGGACAATCTGGCCAGTCACAGGATACCCTGACCAATCACACACACCCTGACCAATCACATGCTATCCTGACCAATCACACACACCCTGACCAAGCACATGCCATCCAGACCAATCGCACACACCCTGACCATTTACATGCCAAGCAATTCAAGTGTCCGTTGATGGAACAGTCCTGGAACAGTCGTTAAAATAACACTTCTTCAGCGAAAAATAATATTTATTAGTTCAATTTAGTCTAATGTCAAACCTGACGCATTTTCCATGGAAGTTTATGAACTTCCTGGCTCATTTTTCTGTCATTGGAGAATGTTGGACCTCCAGAATGGTGACTCTCAGGTGCTAAACACCCAGACCAGACCAGACCCAGACCCAGAACACCTGTGGTGCTTGACCCGGAAGGTTGGTGGTTCAAGCCGGTTCAGCAGTAAAGCACAGCTGATCACATCTGGTTGTGTTGAATCATGAAGAGGAATTCAGACTGAGGGATGAATGTAGAAACATAAGAAACAATGATATTTGATGCATGGGTCCATATTGCAATCCAGACAGAAATATTCAGTTTATCTCAGCCATAAACTGCAGAACTATAACTAGTCAAAGCAGCCAAACAGAGATGTTATAGAGATCCAAGAACAGTCAGCATGATGTGAAACAGACACAGTATGGCATTTCTATTCCATTATTCCTAAAATTCATAATCTTGCCGACAGGCTCCATGTGTTTGTAATCACCCTGCCATTAGAGAGAGAGAGAGAGTGAGAGAGAGAGAGTGAGAGAGAGAGAGAGGGAGCAATGTATTATATCATTCAAATCACCGAATATTATGTGATTCCTGACATGCCATCTAATACATACTTAGTTCCCTCTTTTCATTTTTGTATGCGGACCATTAAAAGCTGAATGGATCCCATGGTTCTGAGCATTAACACGAGGCCACAAGGCTCTGGCCCCACTGTGACACACCGAGGGCCCTGGTCTACATGCAGAGCTCTGTGATGTACCGAGGGCCCTGGTCTACATGCAGAGCTCTGTGATGTACCGAGGGCCCTGGTCTACATGCAGAGCTCTGTGATGTACCGAGGGCCCTGGTCTACATGCAGAGCTCTGTGATGTACCGAGGGCCCTGGTCTACATGCAGAGCTCTGTGATGTACCGAGGGCCCTGGTCTACATGCAGAGCTCTGTGATGTACCGAGGGCCCTGGTCTACATGCAGAGCTCTGGGATGTACCGAGGGCCCTGGTCTACATGCAGAGCTTGTTGCTGATCTGATGCTGGGATAGACTGTGTAAGTGGGTCCTTTGTGCCTGATAACATCTGCAGATCCACTGAGATGTATCCTCCTGCCTGATAGAAACTGAGCCTTTCTTTAGCAATAGCAAGAGGTGGCTAAACTAGCCTATAGAAATATTTCCTCTGAAGTCAGTTTAAGAGGAAAACAGATTTTTTTAAAATCCTTTATTTATTCAGGGGGTCCCTTCGAAAGCCCCATTTACAAAAGTTCAAAGTGACAAAATATACTGAATAGTGAAGAGACAAAGTTAAACAAACATACATTCCTCCATGACCCGGTCCTGTAATATGATAGAATATATATCAGAATGGCCGTCTGGGACTAGGAAGTACAGCTTGAGTTTATTTTGGAGGACATTCCAAGTCTGTGGAGCATAGAAACCAAAACTATGCTCCACGGGTTTGAGAAGGCAGTGGAAATGTAGAGAACATGCCAGATTTGAGAGCAGGTTTCATGGCAAGAAAAGATCCAACTAATAAATGTGATGTTTCTGAAGGACCGTGCACAGGAATACAACTAATGCACAATCCTTCTGCAAAAATTAAAGTATGACAGAGTACAGAGGTCTATTCGTATATACGTACGCTTCTCTGCATATACGTACACTTCTTTGTATATATGTACGCTTCTTTGTATATACGTACACTTCTCTGTATATATGTATGCTTCCCCTAAGTTATCAGCATGCATGGCATTAAATGGTAAATTAACCAGACTGGTTCATTATAGTTATCCTATACTTTTCAAAAAGCTATAGTCTTGAAGTTGCCTGATGTATTAACCAGTAAATAAACAAATATTTTTCCGAAATCCCTTTTATCTCCTGAGAGTGGAAAGAAATCCTATCTGTTTTACAAATCAGCCTATGTTCTTAAAACGCAGTGACAGCAGATTTCAGGATTATATTCCAGCACCATGCCAAGGATCTCAATGGAAAATGTCTCTGTCTAACCTTTCAAAACAGAGGGGGTGGAAGAATGTTGTTTTCAGCTTTGTGTTCTCTAAACCAAAGATTCGGTCTCAGTAATGATCGCCCAGCCAGCCAGAGTGAGGGGCCCTGAGCCCATGTGTGTGTGTGTGTGTGTGTGTGTGTGTGTGTGTGTGTGTGTGTGTGTGTGTGTGTGTGTGTGTGCAGAGAGAGGGGCACTGAGCCCATGTGTGTGTGTGTGCAGAGAGAGGGGCACTGAGCCCATGTGTGTGTGTGTGTGTGCAGAGTGAGGGGCACTGAGCCCATGTGTGTGTGTGCAGAGAGAGGGGCCCTGAGCCCATGGGTGTGTGTGTGTGTGTGTGTGTGTGTGTGCAGAGTGAGGGGCACTGAGCCCATGTGTGTGTGTGTGTGTGCGTGTGCGTGTGTGTGTGTGTGTGTGCAGAGAGAGGGGCACTGAGCCCATGTGTGTGTGTGTGTGTGTGCAGAGTGAGGGGCACTGAGCCCATGTGTGTGTGTGTGTGTGTGTGTGCAGAGTGAAGGGTACTGAGCCCATGTGTGTGTGTGTGTGTGTGTGTGTGTGTGTGTGCGCAGAGTGAAGGGCACTGAGCCCATGGGTCTGGTTAGCAGTGAAATGGTGATAATCAGATGAGATGGCACAGTCTGCTCTGGGGCTGAAGAGCTGAACACACTATTCTGATATTATAATGAATTAAAATCCTTTTTACAATTCACTGTCTCTTCATACTGTATACTGTCCTTTCCCTCTTATAACCACACCCCCTGTAGTACTGCCCACATGCCTGTGTACATAGACCCCCTGTGAGTTTAGTATGATCAAGGCTAAATGTGAGTTCATATTCTGACATTATTTACACTAATAAATGCTCTACAAATGTTTGAATACAAATAGTCTTGTAGGAATTGTACTGTAACACTGTACAACAGCAAACCAAATAAACACGGACACATATCTTACCCATCATATATAACGCAGCGCAGGACCCTGGTCATGTAAACACAGATGAGCATCGGGGGGATTTCACATCACTGCCGTGTGTTTGGTTACACTACTCTACCTTCTCCCTGGCAGGCAGCCAGCAGCGGAGAATGTTTTTGCAGTGTTAATGCTCTGTAGTACTGTGTCAGGCTGTTTTTCCTCAGGATCTGACATTGCTTGACATTAATGCCTGTATAATATGAACCACATGTTGTGGAACAGCCTGATTCCATCTGTGAGGCTGTGCGTCTTCATCCAGACAGATAGTGTTCACATCGCTGTGTGTCTTCATCCAATAATACAAACTCACACCGCAAATAATATCAACTCTGGTGTCAGTGTTATATTGTGAATATTAACATTGTCAGTCTTAAATTGCAAGTATTAACATTGTCAGTGTTATATTGTGAATATTAACATTGTCAGTGTTAAACTGCGAGTATTAACTCTGGTGTCAGTTTTATACTGTGAATATTAACATTATCAATCCTGATCTGTGGAAAAAATATAGCCAGAGTGCAAATTTGGCAAAGTTTTATATATCAATCTGATGGAAGTGGAAAGTTATCCCAGAATATTGCGCAAAACACTAGATTGGGTTAAGATCTGAGACAGCCATGACACGTCTATGAGGAGGGATCGTTCCAAAGAGTCGGAGGAAATGATACCCAGCCGTACTTTTCAGAGCCAGATAGAGGGAACATACGGCACGGCCAAAAGTCTTTACAAAACTCAAATAAATGTGAATAACAATGACTGTGCATGGTGCAATGTGACGCATTAAAGTTTAAAACTCACCACATTCAGCACAGCAGACGTTAGTTTTTTCCCCCCAAAACAGAAACACCATAAGCAACAGTGTCAGCAACCGAGATGCAGATACCATTCTCAAAAAATATTAAAACCGAAATGCCCGGCCAGAAACGCACAACCTGACAGAAACGCACAACCATAAATGCACAACCAATAACATATTAGTAAGTGGTGCATGATGGAGATAATGTTGTTGTTCTGGGCTTCTATTCTGATCAATTTCCAGGCACTTCCTTTTTGTGCCGCTCTTGCCGTATTTCTGCCTATTTGGTAATTTGGTTGGCAATGAGTAGCGCTCAGGTAATCAATACCCTCATGCTGACAACTGATTCCAATTGTCTTCCGCGTGTGGTCTGATTACCGAGTAAGGACAGCTGCCTGTCTTTCTATGTAAGCTCCGCGTTTCTTTGACTCGAGGCTCGTGTGTTGTTTTTCAATTCCCATAGCACATTCTGTTTTTATTTTCATTTGTGCACTATGTGAGGTGTGTGACAGACGATACTCGTTTACCTGCTGTGGCGACAGCATGAGGGAGCTGAACACGCAGCGACCCTTCATCACCTCAGGGTAGTGAGGACAGTCTGTCCCACATTCACCTTCACATTTTATTTTGCGCACAAATGTTAGACACATGACAGTTGGAAGACGGGATTCCTCTGGGAACTGAGACCTTGTTAGTAGCTTCCTTCTGTCTAGACCATGTGTTTGAGTTTGAGTTTATTGCACCCTTTTCCGCACGCTTTCTCTTATTTTCTGTTCATCTGCAAAGTGTGTTTCCGCCTGGTTAAAAAGCTACCTTTAGAAAGGAAGGAGCTTTAGGCTGAGTTAAGGTGGACCCAGGAGTACTGAGGCCCTCTGGTAATTAAAGCTGGCTCAGACCCCCTACAGCTTAGATCAAGTGTAACGGATAAGTCAATGTTCCCCTATCCGTATGTGGAAATTGTTTTTGGCTCTGCTGTGTGTCCGTTTCCCATAGCGCACCATAGTTCCCATGTTTGACAGCCGCATTATGTTTACTTTAGTATGGCGAGGTGTTTACTTTGTCACTTTCAAAACTCATTGTTTTAGGTTACTGTGTGTACACAGTATTTCAATAACCAGCCACTTTTTGACTCTGAGGGCAAAAGGGCAGGGGCTCAAGCCCCTCTTGGGTCCTATCTGTGCACGTGCCTGAAAACATTTCTGCCCCAAACTGCTGCTCGCTGGATGTTTTTTGTTTTTCGCCCCATTCCCTGAGACTCGATGAGGACAGTCAGCTCCTGGCTGTTTATTTCAATCTTACAAGAAGGATGAGGATGAAATCTGAACAGCAATAATACCAACATTCATACAAACATTATACAAACAAAAACATTGTACAATATTATTTTGTAAGTTTGTAAATCACTTACTTTAAAGAGCTAAAGGTATATTTTATTAATCTTAATTTGTGAAGATTTCAATATTTCAGTTTAATTATCATTTGATTGAATTGAATGACACTGAAAATTATAAAAATAAATCAGTTTCTGAATGAAACTTGTTTCTTTTTTGCAAGATGAAGATGTACTCTGGGAAGCAGGAACAGCTGTGCCCGACTCCATTTCCTGCAGCTACAGGGTTAAATATGCTGCAGAAGCTGAAGAATTCCCTGGCAACAACTCGTGTAGACTCCAAATTTTGTTTTGGAAAAGATCGGACATTATTCCCAGGCATTAAGAGAGTCCACAGCCCTACCTGCTCCCAGACCGCACTAAGCACGTGCAGAGCCAGCGAGTGAGAGAGAGAGAGAGAGAGAGAGAGAGAAAGAGAGAGAGAGAGATGGAGCTCCGAGCCCTGGTTGTCACCCTGCTGCTGGTACCTTGGGCTGGGTGTCATGCCCAGGAGTGGAGTCTATTCAAACGCACACCTGCTGGGAGTCAAGAGGATGTCGCTCACCCCAACCAGACTCACATGGAGGCTAAGAAACCAAAGGTAGTGCAGTTTCCTTCTGGATTCTCTAATGTGATGTTTTCTCTCTGCACCTTACGCCATGATCTCTGACAGTCATTATAGTTGAATCTCTTACAGAACAGTCTAATCGAATCTATCTATCAATCAATCTAAACTGATCTTTAATGAAACGTCAACAAATGCAACTGTGCTCTGCATTGCTGTTACTCCAGAGGTACTGTTGGTGTATCTATTGTAACTAGAAGCACTTTCCGATGAGCTTGGGAAGTTCTCTGTCTGTTTCATGGCTGCAGCGTAGTTCTGAATGTGGGGAAGGGCAGTTGTCACCATGCAAACACAGTGGGAACTCCACAGAAAACCGCAATGGCTTTGTGCCAAAATAACCTACAATTCCCAAAACACCTGCACATACCTGCACTAATTGGGGAATCGATACACAGTAGTATTATCCTCATTTTAGTCCCAGAGAATATATATTCACTGGGGCTCGATGCTGGTGTATCCCACTCATAAAGCTGACCACAGATCACCCCCCACAATAAGCATGGGGTTTGTAAGATGATCTCCAAGTGGATCTTCTGTATGCAATACATTCGAGTTTACAGAGATAGAAATTATTGCAAAACTAGAATCGCTTCATGTAAAAAATTACCTGCCCCTGTAATTTGTTTTTGTATGGAGACACATACCATAACAATTCCGATAGCCATGTTACTTTAAAACGTCATTCGTTCTGAATGGCTGAGTTATGTGAACTGAGGTTTCAAGTTATATGAAATATTGTGGAAGTTCATTAGCTGGTTGTTAGAATCCCTGCCCCAGATTAAAACGGGACAGGAAAGCCTCAACTGTAAGCTAATGCAGAGAGGGAACGTCATCCATACACAGTCCTCTCTAACAGCCCTCTGGAGAACACAGATATGATGATGGAGTTGTGATGTGATGGAGAACCCAGATATGATGATGGAGTTATGATGTGATGGAGAACACAGATATGATGATGGAGTTGTGATGTGATGGAGAACACAGATATGATGATGGAGTTGTGATGTGATGTGATGTGATGGAGAACCCAGATATGATGATGGAGTTATGATGTGATGGAGAACACAGATATGATGATGGAGTTGTGATGTGATGGAGAACACAGATATGATGATGGAGTTGTGATGTGATGTGATGGAGAACCCAGATATGATGATGGAGTTATGATGTGATGGAGAACACAGATATGATGATGGAGTTGTGATGTGATGGAGAACACAGATATGATGATGGAGTTGTGATGTGATGGAGGACAGAGATATGATGATGGAGTTGTGATGTGATGGAGAACCCAGATATGATGATGGAGTTGTGATGTGATGGAGAACACAGATATGATGATGGAGTTGTGATGTGATGGAGAACACAGATATGATGATGGAGTTGTGATGTGATGGAGAACACAGATATGATGATGGAGTTGTGATGTGATGGAGAACACAGATATGATGATGGAGTTGTGATGTGATGTGATGGAGAACCCAGATATGATGATGGAGTTATGATGTGATGGAGAACACAGATATGATGATGGAGTTGTGATGTGATGGAGAACACAGATATGATGATGGAGTTGTGATGTGATGTGATGGAGAACCCAGATATGATGATGGAGTTATGATGTGATGGAGAACACAGATATGATGATGGAGTTGTGATGTGATGGAGAACACAGATATGATGATGGAGTTGTGATGTGATGGAGGACAGAGATATGATGATGGAGTTGTGATGTGATGGAGAACCCAGATATGATGATGGAGTTGTGATGTGATGGAGAACACAGATATGATGATGGAGTTGTGATGTGATGGAGAACACAGATATGATGATGGAGTTGTGATGTGATGGAGAACACAGATATGATGATGGAGCTGTGATGTGATGGAGAACACAAATATGATGATGGAGTTGTGATGGATGTGAGTGAATAGTGGTGAGGCAAAAAAGAGGAGAACCACAGTCTGTTCCATTCATCTGCTGGACAATGTACATACATAGATGGAAGCCTTACAGAAGAAAATATACCAGTGACTACATACGTAGTGCCAAGGAGAGCAGCCTACTCTCCTACAGTATAAAGAGTTCAGTGATCATGAGTGAAAGGTTTGTAGTTTGTACCAAACCTCAGCTCCTCATGGTACGCAGCATTACTGGTAAGAAAACAGCTGAGACTAGCATCAGTCTCACCTCAAGAAAAAACAGGTATTCTTTCTAAAATAAATTGTCTCGTTTCCAGACCAAGGTCACTAGGTCTCTGGACTCCGCCCAAATGTCTGCAGACGAGCCCGATACCACCCCGGCAGCCGTCACCAAGGACGACCCAGGTGAGACTGACCACAGCATCACCTGTCCAAGAGCAAGGGCTATGAGCACTGTAACACACCTGTCCAAGAGCAAGGGCTATGAGCACTGTAACACACCTGTCCAAGAGCAAGGGCTATGAGCACTGTAACACACCTGTCCAAGAGCAAGGGCTATGAGCACTATGGCACACCTGTCCAAGAGCAAGGGCTATGAGCACTGTAACACACCTGTCCAAGAGCAAGGGCTATGAGCACTGTAACACACCTGTCCAAGAGCAAGGGCTATGAGCACTGTAACACACCTGTCCAAGAGCAAGGGCTATGCGCACTGTAACACACCTGTCCAAGAGCAAGGGCTATGAGCACTATGGCACACCTGTTGCTGTTGAGTTTTTTTATGTAAATCTTTTGGAGCATCATAAAAACTCTGACCTGTTGAGGTAGATTATTTCAGGGTGAGCTAAAGCAGATCTCATCTGGAAAACCTGTCAATTCTGAGCAGAATTATCTGGATGGATAGATAGCACTCTTAGGATCGAAAACAATGTCTCTCGTTTTTGCAATTTTCTTCCCGCACGTGTATTTCAAATAAACATAATACCTCATGTAAATAAAACAGCATTGGAGTCGCTGTAAGGTGTATTTCTTCAGTTTGAAGGAGGTAGACTCTTGACTCCTATAGGCATCAAGTCTTTATGCTAAACTAACATGCTAACATGGAAACCAAGCCAGTGAATGCAAAAAAATGAAAATGAAATCAAACATCTCTGTCATCTCTGTGAAACAAGTCTGGGTAAGTCAGAAAAAAAAGTATATTTCCCAAAATGTTGGTGCATTCCTTTAAATATTTGAGTGATTGTTTGTATTTCGATTTGATATGTTGAATTATTTGATTTGAACACATTATTTATTTCTGTGATTTTTTTTGAGTGGTGATTTACACTGTTTTATTGACATGTTTATCCTGACCCATGTGCTTGGCGTGTGCTTGTCATGTGGTGGTGTGTGCTTGGCGTGTGCTTGGCGTGTGGTGGTGGTGTGTGCTTGGCGTGTGGCTGTGTGTGCTTGGCGTGTGCTTGGCGTGTGGTGGTGTGTGCTTGGCATGTGTTTGGCATGTGTGTGTGGCGTGTGCTTGGCGTGTGGTGGGGTGTGCTTGGCGTGTGGTGGTGTGTGGTTGGCGTGTGCTTGGCGTGTGGTGGTGTGTGCTTGGCATGTGTTTGGCGTGTGTGTGTGGCGTGTGCTTGGCGTGTGGTGGGGTGTGCTTGGCATGTGTTTGGCGTGTGTGTGTGGTGTGTGATTGGCGTGTGGTGGGGTGTGCTTGGCGTGTGGTGGGGTGTGCTTGGCATGTGTTTGGCGTGTGTGTGTGGCGTGTGCTTGGCGTGTGGTGGGGTGTGCTTGGCGTGTGGTGGCATCTCAGAGCTGCCCACGTGCCTGCTGTGCGTGTGTCTGACAGGCTCGGTCTACTGCGAGGAGGTTCTGCCAGACATGACAGCCGTGCCCCCGTTACCAAAGGAGACCTCCTACCTCTATGCCCGCTACAACCACATCGCCAAGATCGGCAACGCAGACTTCGCTGACTCCCGTGAGCTGCAGTCTGCAGACTCAGCGCTGATCAGATCACATGACACAGGGTGGCCCCTGAAGCAAGCACAGCACAGACAAACCATTTTTAGAACTTTCATAATGTTGTTAATCTCAGTTAGCATTCCCAATCTACTAGTCTTCTGCCATTTTCAGTTTTTTTCTCAGAGTGGGAATATTTCCGTTTTTCAAATGGACATTGCTAATTTAACTATTACTCAAAAGGGGTCATTAGCTACGAACCAAAGCAGGCAGCACTAGCTTCATTATTACCCTGCAGAAATGCTGTCTCTCATTGCAGCCACGCTGAAGAGGATTGATCTGACAGGAAACATGATCTCAGAGATCGAGGACGGTGCATTCTCCAAGCTGCTTCTGCTGGAGGAGCTGGCACTGGCGGAGAACAGGCTGGTCAGACTCCCCATGCTGCCCCCCGCGCTCACCACCTTCAACGCCAACCACAACCAGCTCAGGACCAAGGGCCTGAAGGCCAACGCCTTTAAGGTGCCCCCCCCCCAGACTCACTCAGAGCAGGGTCTGCAACAGGAAACACTGAGGAGCCAGGGGCCCAGAGCCAGTTAACCATCAAACACACTGCACTTACAGTAACAAGCACATTTTACAAAGAACAAACACTTCACAGCAAACCCTGGCTGAAATAAACATCATCCTAAATATACTAACCAAAGAGATGCAGGGCTGTGCAGTGGTCAGAGCAGCAGTGTGGAGCAGCAGTGTGGAGCAGTGGTCAGAGCAGCAGTGTGGAGCAGTGGTCAGAGCAGCAGTGTGGAGCAGTGGTCAGAGCAGCAGTGTGGAGCAGTGGTCAGAGCAGCAGTGTGGAGCAGTGGTCAGAGCAGCAGTGTGGAGCAGTGGTCAGAGCAGCACTGTGGAGCAGTGGTCAGAGCAGCAGTGTGGAGCAGTGGTCAGAGCAGCAGTGTGGAGCAGTGGTCAGAGCAGCAGTGTGGAGCAGTGGTCAGAGCAGCAGTGTGGAGCAGTGGTCAGAGCAGCAGAGTGAAGCAGTGGTCAGAGCAGCAGTGTGGAGCAGTGGTCAGAGCAGCAGTGTGGAGCAGTGCTCAGAGCAGCAGCGTGGAGCAGTGCTCAGAGCAGCAGTGTGGAGCAGTGGTCAGAGCAGCAGCGTGGAGCAGTGGTCAGAGCAGCAGTGTGGGGCAGTGGTCAGAGCAGCAGTGTGGAGCAGTGGTCAGAGCAGCAGTGTGGAGCAGTGGTTAGAGCAGCAGTGTGGAGCAGTGGTCAGAGCAGCAGCGTGGAGCAGTGGTCAGAGCAGCAGTGTGGAGCAGTGGTCAGAGCAGCAGTGTGGAGCAGTGCTCAGAGCAGCAGCAGTGTGGAGCAGTGGTCAGAGCAGCAGTGTGGAGCAGTGGTCAGAGCAGCAGTGTGGAGAAGTGGTCAGAGCAGCAGTGTGGAGCAGTGGTCAGAGCAGCACTGTGGAGCAGTGGTCAGAGCAGCAGTGTGGAGCAGTGGTCAGAGCAGCAGTGTGGAGCAGTGGTCAGAGCAGCAGTGTGGAGCAGCAGTGTGGAGCAGTGGTCAGAGCAGCAGTGTGGAGCAGCAGTGTGGAGCAGTGGTCAGAGCAGCAGAGTGAAGCAGTGGTCAGAGCAGCAGTGTGGAGCAGTGGTCAGAGCAGCAGTGTGGAGCAGTGCTCAGAGCAGCAGCGTGGAGCAGTGGTCAGAGCAGCAGTGTGGAGCAGTGGTCAGAGCAGCAGCGTGGAGCAGTGGTCAGAGCAGCAGTGTGGGGCAGTGGTCAGAGCAGCAGTGTGGAGCAGTGGTCAGAGCAGCAGTGTGGAGCAGTGGTTAGAGCAGCAGTGTGGAGCAGTGGTCAGAGCAGCAGTGTGGAGCAGTGGTCAGAGCAGCAGTGTGGAGCAGTGCTCAGAGCAGCAGCAGTGTGGAGCAGTGGTCAGAGCAGCAGTGTGGAGCAGTGGTCAGAGCAGCAGTGTGGAGAAGTGGTCAGAGCAGCAGTGTGGAGCAGTGGTCAGAGCAGCAGTGTGGAGCAGCAGTGTGGAGCAGTGGTCAGAGCAGCAGTGTGGAGCAGTGGTCAGAGCAGCAGCGTGGAGCAGTGGTCAGAGCAGCAGTGTGGAGCAGTGGTCAGAGCAGCAGTGTGGAGCAGCAGTGTGGAGCAGTGGTCAGAGCAGCAGTGTGGAGCAGTGGTCAGAGCAGCAGTGTGGAGCAGTGGTCAGAGCAGCAGTGTGGGGTAGTGGTTAGAGCAGCAGTGTGGAGCAGTGGTCAGAGCAGCAGTGTGGGGTAGTGGTTAGAGCAGCAGTGTGGAGCAGTGGTCAGAGCAGCAGTGTGGAGCAGTGGTCAGAGCAGCAGCAGTGTGGAGCAGTGGTCAGAGCAGCAGTGTGGAGCAGTGTGACAGTAACAGTAGGAGGTGTGGGTGTTTCTCTGTGCAGAAGCTGACGAAGCTGGCGTACCTGTACCTGGGAGACAACCAGCTGGAGGCCGTGCCGCACCTGCCTGAGAGCCTGCGTGTGGTACACCTGCAGGTCATACCCCTCCCTGCCCCTAGATACTCCAGCTTCCACCTGTATAACTGATAACATTATGTTACATGTCATTTGGCTGATGCTTTTATCCAAAGCGACATACAGTTGATTAGATTAAGCAGGAGACAATCAACCCCTGGAGCAATGCAGGGTTAAGGGCCTTGCTCAAGGGCCCAACGGCTGTACGGATTTTATTGTGGCTACACCGGGGATCGAACCACCAACCTTGTGGGTCCCAGTCATATACAGACATGGTCAAATTTGATGGAACCCTTACAGCTCATTGAAATAATGCTTCATTCCTCCTGAAAATGTCATGTATACTTGCATGCCTTTGGTATGTCATAGAATAAAGCAAAGAAGTTGTGAAAAGAGATTAATTATTGTTTATTCTATAAAGATGTTGGGGCTGCTTTGCTACATCTGTCACATGCAGGGCAGAATTAAATCTCATTCTGGAGCTAAACGTACTGCCGAGTGACAGAAAGCTGTCTCAGTCACAGATCATGGGCCCTCCAACAGGATAATGACCCAAAACAAAGCGAAAAGCACCCCAGAATGGATAAGAAGAAAACATTGGACTATTCTGAAGTGGCCTTCTATGAGTCTTGATCTAGATCCTATCGAACATCTATGGAAAGAGCTGAAACGTGCAGTCTGGAGAAGGAGCCCATCAAACCTAAGACAGCTGGAGCAATTTGCTCAGGTGGGCCTGTTAAAAAAATACCTGTTAACAGGTGCAGAAGAAATAGAGAGTTACAGAAAACGTTTGATTGCAGTGATTGCCTCTAAAGGTTGTGCAACAAAATATTAGGTTAAGGGTCCCATCATTTTTGTCCAGGTCATTCTCATTTGTTTTATTATTTACAATATTAGGTTGAACAAATTCGAAAACAAAGTCTGATTTATATAAAATATGGAATAAACAATGGTGGATGCCAATTATGTTTATCAGTTTCAAGTTATTTCAGAGAAAATTGTGGATTCTTCATTTTTTGCAGTGGGGTACCAACAAATTTGACCACGTCTGTATATGCACTACACTACAGACCAAGTCTGTACCTTAACCACTCTGCTACAGGCCATGTCTGTACCTTAACCATTACACTACTCTGGATAAGAGTGTCTGTACCTTAACCACTACGCTACAGGCCGCCCCTGACATTGTATGATGGCATTATGGCTCAGGCAATCATTACTGATGGTCTTAAATCAGGTTTCCATGATGTCTGTAAAGGTGTCCCACAAGGGTCTATCTTGGGTCCTCAATTATTCACACTTTATAACATTATCACCCCTATGGACCACTGTAATGTCAACTTTTATGCAGATGACACAATTATTTATTCGGCTGGTCCCACACTTGATCAGGCCACTACAGCTTTAAAGTCTGCTTTTGATTTCTCTCAGATATCCCTTTTAAAACACAAACTTGTTTTAAATTCAGACTTTTTTCAAAACATTTAATGGTGAAAAAAGAGAAAGAGATCTTGAACTCAATAAGATGACCTGTTTAACTATAATAATCATCATCATCATCATCATCATCATCATCATCATCATCATAAATATAACCTCCCTGCGCCTAATCACCCCTCCCTGCCCCTAAACGCTTCACTAAAGTGAGAAAGGGGGGGTCGGCTTATAAAATTGTGCTCTGGGATGGTGGTATGGTAATATTATTCCCACGTCTGTGTATCCATTTCTCTCTGTCTCACAGAACAACAACATCACAGCCATCACTGACATGACCTTCTGCAAAGGCAACACCACCCGTTACCTGCGCACCAAGATGGATGTGGTCCGATTGGACGGGAACCCCGTGGGCCTGGGAGTGTACCCCAACAGCTTCATATGCCTGCGCACGCTGCCTATTGGACGGTACTACTGAGCCAGCGCTGCTTGCATCATGACAGGAAATGGCTGAGGCCACCTACCTCCACCACTTCCTTCTGTGACTATTATTTTGGGCCAAAAACTTTGTATGCATACATATTGTAGATGCCAAGGGGCATTCAAATTAACTGCAAATTCTGAAAGCGCAGTTTTAGTTTCTTGCAGCACAAGAGATTGAGCCTCTGAATCTAAGACCATGGTATCATTTCAGTCATATTAGCACCAGGTCATGATATCACATTACGGTCTTTGTGCTAATGGTGCTAGTGCTAATGTGGAGAATTACATTTTTTAAAGAAATCAACGCTGGTATAAATCATGTCCCAGATATTACCTCCCTGGACATGTGGAGTTAAACTTTGAACTTGCCAGAATTCTGTGAATTGCCTTCACTTCAACTGTTTTTCATTTTAAAAGCAAAGTATTAATGTGCATAAATGTTCTTCTGTGCAGTAATCAATGAGGCACAGCAGTGTTCCTTATCTACAAAATAGTTATTAGTTAGTTAGCTGCGAAATCCAATAATAGACTTCAAATAATAATAATTATATTTCTTAGAATTACTACTTATCTGTACCAATGAAAGGTGATTGTACTTGTGTCATTCATCTTTAAATAAATGACATTTTCTAACTTGACAGGCTTTCATTATTATTATTATTATTATTATTATTATAACATTTTACAGCATTGACACAGCATATACACACCATTTGCGCAGCATTTCTAACTCGTTGCAGAGGGAAACACTAACTCAGCACAGGGGAAACACCAACTCACTGCAGAGGGAAACACTAACTCACCACAGGGGAAAGACTAACTCAGCACAGGGGAAACACTAACTCACTGCAGAGGGAAACACTAACTCAGCACAGGGGAAACACTAACTCAGCACAGGGGAAACACTAACTCAGCACAGGGGAAACACTAACTCAGCACAGGGGAAACACTAACTCACCACAGGGGAAACACTAACTCAGCACAGGGGAAAGACTAACTCAGCACAGGGGAAACACTAACTCACCACAGGGGAAACACTAACTCACCACAGGGGAAACACTAACTCACTGCAGGGGAAACACTAACTCAGCACAGGGGAAACACTAACTCAGCACAGGGGAAACACTAACGCACCACAGGGGAAAGACTAACTCAGCACAGGGGAAAGACTAACTCAGCACAGGGGAAAGACTAACTCAGCACAGGGGAAACACTAACTCACCACAGGGGAAACACTAACTCACCACAGGGGAAACACTAACCCACCACAGGTGAAACACTAACTCACTGCAGGGGGAAGCACTAACTCACCTCTTTACCTTCATAAAGAAGACATCGGCTGTGCGGGAAATGAGCCGGTGGAACAGTGGTGATAAATTTGAAAGTGCGCATCACAATGGGGTTTGTGAGGATCCGTGATGGATGTGACAGCGCGCATTACGGTGGGGTTTGTGAGGATCTGTGATGGATGTAAAAGTGCATATTCTCAGATGAGCGGAAGCAGATGGAGGGTTGTTAGAGAGGCTGTATGTTCGTCCCCTCTGTGCACCAGGACAAACCGCCTCAGGCACTCTATTAAAACCAGATGTCTCAGGTCAGTCACACAGCAGAAACAGATCTTTCCAGAACACACCCAACATCAGGAAAAAGGAAAAACCAATTAACTGGTGATAATTTCCTCATTAAAACCAAAATAGTAAAAAATGTCAGATGTAGGTATCTTTGAAGAATGTATACTACATTACAAGGGCTTTTTTTGTTATAGGATTATTTCAGATTCAGGACCCAGGGGGTGGGGTGTTGGTTGGTTGATGTAATTGGGGGGGAAGGGGCTAATTATTGCACACACATAAATAACAATACTTTACAAATATCTTACAAATAACCACTTTAAACCTCCACCGTGAGGCCCTGGGACTCCTGTGGCCCTCATTGGCAGCATCACGTGTTTGTGCCAGCAGACAGCTCTGCCCTTTCCTGTTTTTACAGTCTGTTTTTGGTTTTCTTTTTGTTTTTCAGTTAGTTTTTTTTTTGTTACATTTTGGATGTGGATGAAAGTGCAGAACTAATGTATAGGAATTTTGCCTCAAGGTGATTAAGGAAGAAAAGAGGGTTTTAAAAGTAAAACAGTTTGTCTTTCTCAGCATCTCCCAGCAGGACGGCGGCCAGGCGGCTCTCTGCTCCGCCTCTCTCATTTTTCTTCTAATTAAACAAAAAAATGGCAGAAGCATCTCAAGAGTCTCTGAACATAGTTCATGTCCTTCAGGCTCGAAACAAAACAAATAAAATCTGTATCCGTCTCTGTACAGACTTATACTGCCCCCTGGAGTTCACCTCTGCTCTTACTGAACAGTTCACATTGAACATTAGTTTTTACATATGGATATGTCTATTTGATCCTCTGACTGTTCAGTTTTCCAAAAGTAGGTGCCTTGGCCACACACAGCTTTGGTTTAACAACTAAAACATTATTATTTAAAATGTATTAATCCACATTTCCCCTCAAAGAACACCAGGCTGCCTCCTGCTCTGTGGAGGATGTGTGGTGTGGGGTAATCTGTGGAAGATAGGTGTGGGGTAATCTGTGTAAAATATGAGGTGTGGGGTAATGTGTGTAAGATAGGAGGTGTGGGGTAATCTGTGGAAGATACTAAACTTCATAAAGAAGTTAAAGAACTCGTTGATCCCCAGCCGTCAATCAGAATAAAGCAGCATTTTTTGGACATATTTTTGGAGCTGTTTGGGGAACTGCGCCTGGACCCCTTTGCCCGGCCCACCTTGCGGAGTAGGACCTGGCCCGCTGGTCTTCACCATGGGAACTGCGCCTGGACCCCTTTGCCCGGCCCACCTGGCGGAGTAGGACCTGGCCCGCAGGTCTGCGCTGGAGTTCTGGTGCAGCGTGCACTTGTCTGGCGTCCAGTGCGGCGTGTCTTTGATCGCCGGGCAGCATTGTTTGTGCTACTGTGGCAGCCAAAATGAAAAGTCTACTGGTAATATGCCGTCTACTCACTTTCTCTGGCGAGCAGGGCTTGGTGAGTAACTCAAATCATGCAGGTTTATCGTTACGGATAATCTTACCTGAGACTGTTACGGATACTCTGCTTCCTTGTGATCAAGTTGTGATCAAGCGCAGCAACATTAAAAAGGGCTTCTGATGAACTTCAATTAGCTTTTAGATACTCCCTCACATAATTACTACACATGGTAAAGAAATTGAAAGAGTGTCAACCTATAAGTACTTGGGTTTTTTAATAGATGACAGTCTTATTTTTAAGTCACACATAGACTCTCTTGTGAGAAAACTCAGACTGAAGTTAGGTTTCTACTTCCGTAACAGGTCATGTTTTTCTTTTGAGGGAAGAAAGAGGCTAGTCTTGGCTACCATCTTGCCGGTAATATGGCGATATACCCTATATGCATACTCCTGTTGCAGCATTAGGTAAGCTGGACACTGTGTCACAGAGCATTGAGGTTTGTCACAAATTACAAATCACTAACACATCATTGTACCCTCTATAATCCTCATTAACTTTGCACGGGATGAGTCACAGGTACATGTATAAAGCCATACTGAGACAGCTCCCGTATGTTCACTCATTACCCTGCAGCAAAATAACAACTTCCGGCTAGGTTCTGAAAACAGTGTCCTGCAAATAGTGTCCTGCTGACAGTACCAAGGACTCGGACTGAGTTTGGCAAAAAAGCCTTCCAGTTGTCTGCCCCTTTGGCATGGAATGAGCTTCAAAGAAAAATTAAACTGAAGGAGCTTATCTTGCTAAATCATTTTAACGCTGGGGTAAAAGGCATGGAGGAAAATGAAATGCAGGTCTGTAAGTGTTTTGACCCATAAGAGGTAATATTGTTAAAAATAATCTTGTCTGCTTCAATGTGTAATCGGATGTAGGTTTTGCTTTTCCTCTTAATTTCTTTTTACATTTCTAGATTCCTTTATTTGCACTAATGTGATGTATTATGATGTAATTATGTGTGTCTGTAATTTTGTACTGTTTTTCTTGGCCAGGTCTCTCTTGGAAAAGAGATTTCTTCTCAACGAGACGTTAACCCTAACCTGGTTAAATACAGGTTAAATAAATAAAAAAGTGTGGGGTAAAGCAGTGGAAGATATGAGGTTGTTGCCTTTTTTCCTCGGAAGGCAAATGCAGTCATGTCCTATGGTTGGCACACATCCTGCTAGTCAAAATTACGACATTTCTAGAAAAATGAATTTTATGATAAAGAAATGGCTCAAACATGTCTTATTTAGAATCTGAAAGAATTATAAGAATGTTTTACTTGGTTCAAATTATAGACAGCACATATGTTTGAATTTGTCATTTCCGCCATCTTGAATAAAGTATGCATGTTATACATTTTGTCAGAATTAATCTTTTGAAATCCATGCCTCATGTTAATTGAAGTCTGTACCTATGAAATGATCTGGAAGACCAAAGATGCCTTTTCAGTGGAACATAACCTAACCAGAGAAGGGATCGTAGTTCACTGCTGCCCTCTGCTGAAAGATATTTTACCTGACAGGAATGAGTCCCGTAATTCCTTCAGAATGCACTCTAATGTGCAGCCGTGTTTGAGCTGAACAGGCCTCACAGCCCTGCACACTGGTGATCATAGACTGGGACATCCCTGCAACCAATGGGATTATCCATGTGGTTGAGGGTCCTTTGAAAGCCCCTCCCCCTGCTGTAAGTATGGAAGCAACAATTTCCCACACGCTACTTCCTGCCTCCTCACGCCATTTCCTGTCCATCGGTATGTCATACCACCCCACCCATCACCTCACACACACCCCACCCCACCTCACACACACCCCACCCCACCCATCACCTCACACACACCCCACCGCACACACACCCCACACACCCCACCCCACCTCACACACACCCCACCCCACCTCACATACCACCTCATGCCACCCCACCTCACACACACCCCTCCCTAACCCTAACCCTGGGCAGAGAGGACTAACCCTAACCCTGTACAGAGCCCTCTAGCAGCCTTTAAGTGTACCCCACATTACTCAACCCCTCACATGCTTTACAATAAGCATGTAAAATTTAAGTGTTCAGAAATGGCCTACATTAAGTTCAAAATGAGCATTTATAAAAAAGAGTTCACAGGTATTTATTTGCCAGATTGATTTAAGATTACCAAGAAACATTCTGGGAAAAAAGTGGCTATTATGGGACTAACCTTAAAATGGTTCTTGTTTCCTTTTCAGAATGTCAATACATGAGAGTACCAGGAACAAATCTGAATTTTCAGAGGTAAAGTTTCAAACATTACATTTGACATCTTCCTGTTTTTAGGGTCAAACATTTCACCAGAAATGCCCTCTAGGTCCACATGCCATAATAATGCCACGTAGCCCAACAGCCTTGATCAGATGCCACATTTCTCTGTAGGGCACATTCTCAGACCTATGCCTTTAGGGCAGTGGAACCTAGGCGAAAATATATATGCTGTCAGGAAGGCACGTAGGTTTCGGCTTCCACCGTCATCCTGTGTTATAATGGTCAGCTGAGCAGCAGCATTAATTCTACGCAATGACCACAACGAACATATTGGTAAGGAACAATTAATTCCAAGTGAGAGACCATAACACACGTTATTCCAGGTTTACTGTCCCAAGATATCCGATGAATTTTCACTTGGCTGCCGTCTCCCCGGGGATGAGGAGTCCATCATCAATTTTCTGCTGGTACTCGCGCTCAGATTTCTTTCTCCGGTACACATCATCTGCGAAATAAATCAATTCAGCGACAAAACTCACAGCAACAAGATCAACTAAGGGCACTAGAGTTACGTTGCAGTTTTACTGAAACGGAAAAATAGTTCATAATAAAACAGCGTGAAACACCACCAATATTTACTGTAAATTACTGTAAATTCCCCGATGTAAAAGTCAGCTATGACCATCTTGAAATTACCACCTACCAGCTGCCTCAAAACATAGCTTGAGCTGGTCAAAGCATGTTGAGTATGGAGCTCTATTGAATTGGTCATCCAGCTACCAGCTGTTTCAAAACCTAGATTGAGCTGTTTTTTTCAGCAGGGTTACTTTCTGACTGCATTTTCGATTAGCACTTATCAGCGAGTAAAAGCTGGCGTATTGAAATAGGGCTGCATAATACGTACATTTCAATATTTCACAACTATAGGCTGTAGACGAAGTGGTTTTGAAGACCCACTTTTAGGCTTGGTGGTGTTTATAGTGACTGAGGTATGCATTATCTTCTCTGACCATCATTATTAGCGATACATTCCACACACGGTGGATATTAACAGTTTTCGTTAAGAAAGAAAATCAAGTTTTCAGTGAAATTAACACGTTTCAGCATATGTTTCAGCCACGTTAACTACAGCTTGTTGGCCAATAACAAAACACACCAGAGTCAGTTGACGACGAATTCGGTCAAAGTAGGCTAATAAAAACAGCTTGTACTTACGTATAACCGTGCTTGCTAACATGAAAATATCACGTCCTGAATAAATATCACCACACGCTATCACGCAAAATCCCACGGATCCAAATCAGGCAACCAGCAACATAATGCTAGTTCAATAGAGCGACAAGATCTAACCTGACACCATACTTACAGAATGTTTCTTTTCCTATTCTGACGTTAATCATGATCCATTCCATCACCCCTCCGAGACAGAAGAAGAACGGCAGAAATCGGTACGTCCCAAAGCGACTCTTCCCGGGTACTAGATTTAATATGTATTTAATATTTCGATTCTTCCGCTGAAACATGTTAAGCATGCTTTCTTTTCACAAGCCGGTAAAGGTAACGTTAACTTAACAGCCAGTCCTGGAAAACCATCAACATCAGGTTTTCAAGAGATTTTCACATTCGCCGTCTTAAGGTAGGGAGTATCTTCAGGGGAACCGACTTGAACGGTGACCTCTAATCACAGAATTGTGGCCGGTGCCATGAGCGCTGACTCTGAACTCCGCGTAAATTTTCATTTGTCCTCTTACGTCACCGCGGAAAGGCGGAGTTCGGAGGAGGAGTCTGCAAAGCTGACGACACAGGCAGGGGAAGGCAGGAGATCTTCTTGGCTAACGTGAATTTCTCAACCTGTGAAATATTTCACTCACAGCGAAACGAGTGATATTTAAACAGAATATTTATGCAAAGGATTCAATTTTGTTTAGCGCGTTTGACAGAGAAACTGTCACGAAGATGCTTTACGGTGTAAATACAAAAACAATTTGGATAAAAACCTGTGCTGAACACCCAGAAAGCAATTGGGATTAAAAATAAATAAAAAGCCAAAAAAACTGGGCAAAAAAGCAATAGGTGAAGGCTGTAACCCAGTATAAGCCAGGGTCTGCTAGTAACTGCTTCAGGTTTACATACATGCATGTATGAAGACACGTCAGACCTCTAAACACTCCATGTGGGCTGTTCTGGGCCCAAGGAAACAACCTAGAGGTCACAGAGCAGAGAGAGGGGCATAGAGGGCGCTGGACAGTGAGGAGTCAGGGAGCCAAAACCAATCACCTGTCATTGTGTACCGCCCTTACCTTTCCACCCACCTGTGTCCTGCCAGCATTTTCTTCTGGTGTCACCTCCGCTAAAATAAATTACCATGAAAGTAAAATTCATAACTCCACTCCTAACCCTCGTGAACTGTTCTCCATTTTCTCCTCTCATCACACCCCAGTCCTCATGTCTGCAATCTTCTCATCGAGGGAAACTGCAGTCATTGCAGCGAGACGAGGACTGCAGACATCCACAGCTCTCTTCCCCCCTCTGTGTCTCCAATTTCTTTTCAATTTGAACGAGTTGACTATAGCCAACTCTTCCTTCTTGCAGAACAGGCTAGACCCCCCACCTGTCCCGTGCTAGATTTGGCCCCATGCACTTGCAATCTGTTCACTGCTTTAGAGATTCCGCAGGCAAACTTCAATTCAACCACAGTTCCTGACAATGCAAATGTGCCCTTCAGAGTCAGTGAATAGATGAACTCCTAGACTAGCAGCTTGCATGACATTTTAGGCGATTCAGTAATTAAAAGTAAGTAAAAACATCTTGCCGCCACACACGTTGCTTAATGGCAATTCATACACAATTATTCAAAACATTGTGATGAATTAGCAGACACAATAACACATGTGCTAGCTAGCATTTAATATTTAAGAATTGTAAACCTTGATGTAAACCATTCAAACCTTTAGCCAATAAAAACTGTTCTGTCCCGATTGCAGGCACCAGTGCTATGCTCAGGGGGGAGATGGGGAGGTCTGGGGGGAGATGGGGGGGGGGGAGGAGATGGGGGGGAGGAGATGGGTAGAGATGGGGGGGGGGGGAGGAGATGGGAGGAGATGGGGGGGGGGGGAGATGGGAGGAGATGGGGGGGGAGATGGGAGGAGATGGGGGGGGAGATGGGAGGAGATGGGGGGGAGATGGGAGGAGATGGGGGGGAGATGGGGAGGTCTGGGGGGGGGAGATGGGGAGGTCTGGGGGGAGATGGGGGGGGGGGGATGGGAGGAGATGGGAGGAGATGGGAGGAGATGGGAGGAGATGGGGGGGAGGAGATGGGAGGAGATGGGGGGGGAGGAGATGGGGAGGTCTGGGGGGAGATGGGGGGGGATGGGAGGAGATGGGGGGGAGGAGATGGGAGGAGATGGGGGGGAGGAGATGGGAGGAGGAGATGGGGGGGGGAGGAGATGGGAGGAGATGGGGGGGAGGAGATGGGAGGAGATGGGGGGAGGAGATGGGAGGAGATGGGGGGAGGAGATGGGAGGAGATATGGGGGAGGAGGAGATGGGAGGAGATAGGGGGGAGGAGATGGGGGGGGAGGAGATGGGAGGGGAGAGAGGAGATGGGGGGGGAGATGGGGGGGAGGAGATGGGAGGAGATGGGGGGGGGAGGAGATGGGGGGGGGGGGGAGATGGGGGGGAGGAGATGGGGGGGGGGGGGGGGTGGAATTCACAGCAGAAGGGTCACCGTGTTGAGGACCGGACCAAGGCCGCTTTGATTGACAGCTGTGCTGAGGTGCCACAAGACAGGTGTGATCTCTCCACATAAATGAGTTCACCTTTTTTTGAGGGGAAAAAATTTATTTCACGATTTCTGAACAGTGACCAGATATACAATAAAACCCAAATACACAACACTGACAATACATATTTATTAATGCATTTAATCAACACTGTTCAGACAGTAACTTTTTGAAGTGTTGGTTGGCATTTGTACAAAAACTAAATGATACAACTCCTTTCAGTCAGAACACAGATAACCATTAATTTCAATATTTTAAATAACAAAAATCAAAAAGCTCAGTTCCAGCATGTGTAACCTCCATAAGTCTCTGAATATGAAGGGAAAGTGCCAGTGAGAGCCGGTCGAGCCTCGATCCAAAATGGCGGTGAGAAGCATACAGGCCTCAAACTGATTCAGTGAGTCAAAATTCCAATCAGATTCAAGTCTTTGAAGACCCAAGAATCACACTGCTTTCATTTGCTTAATTAAATGCAAATTCTAATAACCTACATAAATAATACAAAACATTTCAAGGACAGGACATTATTAAAAAGCAAAAGAACAGGAACACGCAGGAATGCTTACATGTGAAGTAGAGAGGCTCCGAAAAGGAGTGTTCAAGCAAAGAAATCCATGAAAAATGTCAGGGCTGGCCCAAAACAGGGTATGGACAGATGAAGCTGCAAGGGACAGACCCCCCCCGACCCCCGACCTCCGACCCCCCTGACCCTGACCCCCCTCCCCCCCCTACACACACACACACACACACACACACACACACACAGGCAGCGTCACACTTTACTTTGATGCACTATAAAGAAACGTTTCTGTGCAAAATAATAAGGCAATCAGTCCTGCCCCAAAATGAATGGTTCGTTTACCATACAAAAGTGCTTACATTCAGCAAACACATTTTCTGAATAATTTGGTAAGATCAAGATTCATATCAAAATGGATACCAAACTGAATACAAAAATGGGATAAAAGTAGAAGCCTACAATTAACTTCAGAGGCACTGTTCTAGCACTACCCTTTCAGATCCTCAATATCCATTTTGTAAACTCAAAATGAAACATGTCAATATAGCAAAAGAATGACATACAAAAAGAAATCGGTATCAATACAGACATGGTCCCAAATATTTGTGAGAAATGAACGTGGCTAAAGTTACTTTACTGTATGAAAAGAAACACACTTGTATGGATACTGCATAGTAATGTGGCATGGCTTCTATCAAATGTATTTTTCCCTCAACAAACTGTATGAAAATGGCATTTCACAGTGCATTATCTCAGAAAGCTGTCAAGCTTTAAATCTGCAAGATATTCAGCAGAAACCTCCACAGCACCACCTTGCAAGGCATCAGGACTCCCACCTCTACCCCTCAGCAGGACCGTCAGTAGAGTAGGCTGCATTCTTTGTGCTGGATGAGATCCCTTTTCCTCAAAAACAAAATGTGAATTTACCATCCAAAAATACTTTCATACTGGCAAGTTTAGGCTCAGCGATCTTTGTATAAAAAAGTAATAAAAATGGAAAAAAGGATGTGGGATCGTGCAGTTGTCCTTTATACAGGGTAAGGAATGAGGGGTTGAATCTCTATTACAGGTGATAAATTTACCCGTAATATTTTCTGGGCTTTTCTCCGGACTTCCTCATCAGTGATGGTGTCATCCACTTTGATGACCTTGAACCTCAGGTTATTCAGCCGAGAGTCGTCCTGACCCTGCATGACCCACACGCCCTTCCTCGCCCTCTTCCTCATCATCTTCTCCTCCGGTTCCTCCGACAATCTCCTTTTCAGAGTCCTGACCGCGCTCTTGTCCCTCCACATCAGTTTACTGGCCCCTTTGACTCTGCCCATCCTGACGGGAGCCATTTTGTAGTTGTTGCTTTCCTTCAGGACCCTGCCATTGGCATGTACCACGGGGGCCGAGTCTCCGATCAGGGCCATGCCCATCTTAACCGGACAGGAGATAACCCGAGTTTTCTCCAAAGTGACTGCGCTGGGCAGCGCAGCAGGCATCCCGGGCAGCGAGGGCAGCCGGCGAGGGGGGGCCCCTGCGACGCCCCGCGGCCCCAGACCCGTGTGCACCTGCAGCCTGGCGGTGTGGCCGGACGAGGGGCCCGTCATGTTCGTCAGTTTCAAGCAGGACGGGGTCGCCCTCACAGCCAGGACGGGGGGCGGGGAAAGGCCCGTCTGCCGGAGGGACTCCTGGGACAGGTTGGTCAGGAGGATCTTGGGCTGCTTCTTCAGGACGATCTTGGCCGCGGCGCTCAGCAGGGTGTAGTTCATCTCCTTCTTCTTGGAGCCGGACTTCCTGCCACGCCGCCGCACCGGCCGCTGCGCTTTGGGGACTCTGGAGGGATCCAGGGGCTTGGAGATCCTGACGGCGGGCAGGGGCTCAGCCGTGCAGGAGCTGTAGCCGTAAACATCTTTGCTCTTCAGGACGGTGGGCTTGTGGCCCTCCTCCCTCAGCCCCTGCAGAAAGGACAGCAGCTGCGTCTCCGTGTCCAGAAAGTCCTTGGACATGGGACTGAAGACCCGCAGGGCTTCGACGAGAGCCGCCTGTCCCGCAGAGGCGAATCTGGACCACGAGTGGACTGCCTTCTCTACAAGCTTCCCGTCACAACTCATGGCATACACCAACAAACAAGCTTCATACAGGCTTCATACAGGCTTCATACTGCTTCATACAGCTTCATACAGGCCTCCAGCCAGTGCAGCTCCCTGTGAACACAGAGCGGGGAATATTAGTGTATACAGCAAAACAACCCAGCACACAACCAATACACAGAGAGGGGAATATTAGTGTATACAGCAACCCAGCACACAACCAAATCTGGAAGATTCAAGGCATCAAAAAGCTTCTATTCGAGCACATACACTTTTGGTAAATATTAGCTATCCACAACAAATTCAGGACTTCCAATGGACTAACTTAAAAATGCACATTACAAGACCTGTACAAACTTTCATGAGGTTAAATTCACAATAAATATTTGCCTGTAATTTGACAGAATGCAATGTCCAATTGACAATTTTTCTTTTCTCCCCATATTTGGAATGACCAATTGGAGCTTTTAGGCCCATCCAATCAGTGTCTACTCCTAATTTGAGGTAAACCTCTGCAGATATCAGGTACAGATGGTCAATACCGCAGATATCAGGTACATATGGTCAATACCGCAGATTTCAGGCAGATACGGTCAATGCTGCAGATTTCAGGCACATACGGTCAATGCTGCAGATTTCAGGCACATACGGTGTGTAAGGCTCACTCCTGCAGCTCGCACATGCTTGTATGGGATATCGATCTCCTGGCAACAGTGGAAGAGCATGCTAAAATGCGACCCTAATGGAATCCAACATGGACATCCTCCAGGGGCGGATCAGATTACAGATGACATTCAAAGACATTAAATCACAAAAGCTGCATTTATTTATTAATTTTATTTGTTCACAAAATGGTTTGCTAACCTGTCACGATTAGTTCACTAATTCTAAAAGCCACTGCCTTCCTTTGGCATGCTACTGTGAAAGTCTTTACATTGCTGGGTTACCTCTTGCTCACACTCGCATCATTTGACAGCCATCCCGCAGAATCTGCCACTATCCAGAAAGCCGAGATGGCAGAGAACATGAATCCCCCAATTATGCAAGATATTCAGCCAAATGTGGGTCATCATCACACATCACGTCCTCCACGAGGGTCAGATTCCCTAACCCGAACCCTAGAGGTCAGATTCCCTAACCCGAACCCTAGAGGTCAGATTCCCTAACCCGAACCCTAGAGGTCAGATTCCCTAACCTGAACCCTAGAGGTCAGATTCCCTAACCCGAACCCTAGAGGTCAGATTCCCTAACCCGAACCCTAGAGGTTAGGCTCCCTAACCCGAACCCTAGAGGTCAGATTCCCTAACCCGAACCCTAGAGGTTAGGCTCCCTAACCTGAACCCTAGAGGTCAGATTCCCTAACCCGAACCCTAGAGGTCAGATTCCCTAACCCGAACCCTAGAGGTTAGGCTCCCTAACCCGAACCCTAGAGGTCAGATTCCCTAACCCGAACCCTAGAGGTTAGGCTCCCTAACCTGAACCCTAGAGGTTAGGCAAGGGAATCTTGCAATGCTCCACACGTGAAAAGAGTAGCGAATCAGTGAGCTATAAATTAGAGGCGGTGATATTTGGGAGGTTAATGCGCTCATGTTGAGTGATGGTAGGGGGGACTGAACTGATCAGATACTTTACCGTAACATTTTTGCGTTTGGGTTTAAAACTCAAGAAGGTTTAAAGACCCTGTGCAGTCAGAATCATGATTTTAAAATGATTATATTATGCCCAAATATTATGAGGTTACTTATACATTGATGTTATGTATGTAGTGAATTAGATTTATTTTCCTAAAAACTATACACTGCTCGACATTGCAGCCTGGTGGAGTATTTGGTATTGGTGGGGGCATTTGGGAGGTCTCAATTGTGACGTCCCAAATGCTTCTAATTTGCATTGACCAATGCGTGGTGGCCAAAACAATCACACAGGATGAATATTTATTTAGTGTGCACTCCCAAGTTCAAAGCCAAGACCAAATTCTCAAATACATATTGTGGAGGTCTATCCAGTTCAATAATGCCTTCTTATTGCGTGATTAAAGATGGTAGAGATGGTAATGCATCTTTTCATGCCTTGACAAAAGATCCAAGTCTCCAAAAGGTCAGAATGTATTATATAGAAGAAAGAAAAAAAAAAAAAAAAACGGTGAAAGTTAGTAATATGAAAGGTTACAAAATTGTGCAGTACAGTTTACCCATACTTCATTGTACAATTATGCACAGAAGGATGGGTTTTGCAAAGACAACAGTTCTAAAGCCAGAAGCTGTACCAATCAAGATCAAGATAAGGCTTGTTTCTCTCTTTACTTTAGGTGTTCCGGTAAACATCCGTTCAGGCGAGATGACGTTCTGCTATAAATCAAATCAAGCCAACAAACTAAAACGTTACTGTCAACTTAATCTCCTCAATTTACTTGCTGTCTGGTTATTTATTTGCCGTTTGGCTATCGATAATTTTGATAATGTAGTAATGAGCTGTACTTATCTTATGTAAATATAGCTAACGTTAGCTGGCGAGTGTAACGTTACTTTATTCTCGAGTGTTATAACGTTCATTCGCAAAAAGGACCAATCGATACTGTTATGTGCTAACGTATGTTATCCTATAAAGTTAGGGTCCCATCTGCAATCAATCTTTCCAAACAGGAATATAAACTCACCAAGTTCCGACCACCAAGTTAGCTCACCATGTACAACAGTGCAACTTGCATGACGAAAAACAGGGACGTTGTTCAGTTGTCGTTTTCTCTAATTATTGATTAAATTCACATGAAAGTGTTTCTGTCCGAGAGAGGAAATGCAACCATAAACATGATCATAAACCACATTCCTCAGGAGAAAGACTGCCATTGAACATTTACATTACCAGATACTAACCTAGTTAGCTAGATGATTATAGCGGAACGTAGTCTTATATTTTTGCTAACATTAGAACACGAACACCCCATGTACGAGCGTCCAGTATCGGTAACGTAGTTGCAGAGAAAATACGTTACCCCAATCGTGTTCTTCAACTGATCAAAGAACGGACTATGGACATGTTATTGAAGTGACAACTAAAAAGTATTTTAGCAAATGACATTACATTTGTTTAGGCTTGCATGAAACACAACTATTTCTCACCTGTGTAACGAAACCATAGCATCATCAATACACACTGTTGCGCTTCGGCAAAAAGAGTTCAAGATTTTATTCCCAAAAAGGTTTGACGTTTTACAACAAAAGATTTTTTATTTTGCGATGCGTACGTCTAAATGGAGGATAAAATAAATAATCCAAATAATCTTTCGTCTGAGTGAATATTTCTGAGGAAGACCGTGAAAACACAGTTGACTCCACAATAGATTTTAGTACATAACATGACCCCATTTTATATCGGTCAGCATCTACATACATTCACAAAATATTGCATTATACAGCCTGATTTTGAATAATAAATAACATGTGAAATTGTGTAATGCGTTTGATTTGTTGATGGGGGTTGGGTATTTGACAAAAAATACAATTAATGGACGTCAATTAATATACAAGTATACAAGACGGTAGTATTGTGATTATTGTACTTATTACTTATTGTACCTGTCGCTGTCTGAGGAGAGCTGCAAGGAGAGGGAGGTTGAAAGAGACAGCAAGGGGTGACAGGCAGGAGGAAGTGCAAACACTTCCAGGATAAAATGTGTTGTATAGTTTAGTAAGCAAAATGCTGTATATGTTATACCTCATATGACCCATAATATAATTTGGAAAACTGCCTCGACAGAGAATCAAAAAAACTATGGAGAATGCTCATTTTTGGTGATAGAGAAATGGAGAGGAAATTTGTCCAGTGTTGTGAATTGGCTCCATTGTGTTTCTAAGCACACCAGCCACAGCTACAATAATCTGTATCCAGTCAAACAGAAAATATTTAAAAATAATAATAAAAATTTTAAAAAACTTGACCATGTTTCACCAAGCTTCTGTAACTTGGTTTTAGTAATACTTAGAGTAATTCTGACTTGGAAAACAAACCCAAAAGGGTAGGAAGGAGACCAGAAATATGCCTGTAGTGAAAAGGATAGAAACCATTTTATTTTGGGTATGTAATTTTCAAGCGTGTCAAGAAAAGGTGATCCTTAAGGGGCTAGCTGTATTCATGCAATTGTCCACCACCAAATGAAATTGCACCTTGTGAGGTAATGCAACTATATCCCCCCTCCACACAAGGAACATACTTAGCCCCTTTTCCACCCGGTTGTAGGCCAGAACTATCAAAGTTGGGAACTAAAACAGTCATAGCGCGTGTTCATGTTCACTTTCCAACCAGATTATGCAAAGTAGGAGGGTCTGTGGCCAAGAAGTCAGTCCTGCCATTGAGGCCTTTCTTTTTTTTTTTTTTGCATTCCTGTTTCAGTTTTTTGGAACCTATTCATTAAAGAGTCACCAACTCAAATGTTGTCCTACATCCAGATACTTAGCTTGCACCTCGTTACACTGGTCTCAAGTTGTACAAGTTACAGCCACATGTTCACATTTTATTTCCTGCAATTGTACATCAGTGGATTTCTGTAGTAGCCTACATGCCAAAATAGCATCTCAGCAACAGAACGATTGCAAACTTATTATTTAATTGTGATTTTATTAGAAACAAAATGCAGCTAAAATACAGAATTACGCATGCTATTCAGAGAGGTTTTAAAGGAGCACTGTCACACTGCTTTCACATGAGCTTATTTGGATTAAAAGACTAAATTATGCGTGTCGCCATTTTTAAAATCACCGTCAGTGTAGCTGTTTTCTAGATATGGGGCAAAACTGATGTCACTGGACGTGTTTAGTGTGACTCTCCAGCCTGTGTTTCCCAGAAGGCAACGGGCGCTCAAACTCCACCCTTGAACGCAGAGACTGGTTTATGCACAGCCACCCATCCAGGCGATCCCATGACACTCCCAGGAAAATAACGTTAGCATACAAATATCAGGGAACCTACTTTGGCTAGCCTGAGCGATATGAGGACAGCTCTGACTTCACTGAGTTACGGCACAGCTCCATTGCAGCCATCAGCATCATCAATAAATCTGACAGTCTACTGTAGTGTTTTGCTAGCTCACCTTACATTGGATGTCAACAGCTATGAAGTTCACTCAGATTAAGCAAAAATGCTCTGGTTAAGTTGTATCCAGCTAATTTAGCTAGCTAGATAGCCACAGTCTGTGATAGTTCTTATGAAACTGGGGATAACTAGCTAGCTAGATAGCCACAGTCTGTGATAGTTCTTATGAGACTGGGGATAACAAGCTAGCTAGATGGCCAGTCTGTGATAGTTCTTATGAGACTGGGGATAACAAGCTAGCTAGATGGCCAGTCTGTGATAGTTCTTATGAGACTGGGGATAACTAGCTAGCTAGATAGCCACAGTCTGTGATAGTTCTTATGAGACTGGGGATAACAAGCTAGCTAGATGGCCAGTCTGTGATAGTTCTTATGAGACTGGGGATAACTAGCTAGCTAGATAGCCACAGTCTGTGATAGTTCTTATGAGACTGGGGATAACAAGCTAGCTAGATGGCCAGTCTGTGATAGTTCTTATGAGACTGGGGATAACTAGCTAGCTAGATAGCCAGTCTGTGATAGTTCTTATGAGACTGGGGATAACTAGCTAGCTAGATAGCCACAGTCTGTGATGGTTCTTATGAGACTGGGGATAACTAGCTAGCTAGATAGCCAGTCTGTGATAGTTCTTATAAGACTGGGGATAACTAGCTAGCTAGATGGCCAGTCTGTGATAGTTCTTATGAGACTGGGGATAACTAGCTAGCTAGATAGCCAGTCTGTGATAGTTCTTATAAGACTGGGGATAACTAGCTAGCTAGATGGCCAGTCTGTGATAGTTCTTATAAGACCGGGGATAACTAGCTAGCTAGATAGCCAGTCTGTGATAGTTCTTATGAGACTGGGGATAACAAGCTAGCTAGATAGCCACAGTCTGTGATAGTTCTTATGAGACTGGGGATAACTAGCTAGCTAGATAGCCAGTCTGTGATAGTTCTTATAAGACTGGGGATAACTAGCTAGCTAGATGGCCAGTCTGTGATAGTTCTTATAAGACCGGGGATAACTAGCTAGCTAGATAGCCAGTCTGTGATAGTTCTTATGAGACTGGGGATAACAAGCTAGCTAGATAGCCACAGTCTGTGATAGTTCTTATGAGACTGGGGATAACTAGTTAGCTAGATAGCCAGTCTGTGATAGTTCTTATAAGACTGGGGCTAACTAGAGAGTGATGCAGCCAACGTGAATAGCCACCCACTTTATAATTTATATGGAGTTAAATAAGAAAAAACAAGCAGAACTACATTTCTCATTCTAATCAATTCACTATATGAGAATGAACGCGCGTGTCAACTATCGAGAAATGAACCTCAGCGATTCTCTAACATTGACGTCAAACGTGACGCGATGGCTACAATAGAGAGGCTATTATTACATTACAATTGATTCGTTCCCTCAGCGTCCAATGGCTGATGGCGATTGCTGCAGTGCAGCCGTGCCCTTAGAGCACAAGAGCAAAGAAATACAACCTTACAGTTTTGAGCTGGACTATAGAGGAAGAGTTGCGTGAGCAAGAGAGACAGAGAGCGAAGGATGAGGTGGTCAGAGCTGCTAGAAAGCTGTTGTATCTGCATGGGTGGCCATCCATCAAGCAGTCCCTGCGTTCAACGGTGGAGTTTGAGACCATTACCTTCTGGGTAAACACAGGCTGGAGATAGATCACACCGTAGATGTACAGCCAGATTTGGAGAGCAGGTGTAGATGGAGACCTGCGCAGAGGTCATACAAAGCTCTTGTTCTCAAAAACTACTCATTGTGAAAATGTCAACTTGGTATGTAAATGCTCAAAATACGTTCAGCTTGTTGGACACATCATAAAAAATATCGGATATTGTTGTCAAAAGATATAGCTAATTTAGGTTAAATCCTATTCCCGCAGTGTTATACTTACCCCCGAGAAGGGGCGTGGCTATGGTGGTGACGTTGCCGGTCTATTCCAGCAGAACGGATGTCACTGGACATGTTTGTTTTGATAAGTTTTGCCCCATGTCTCGGAAACAGCTACACTGATGGCGATTTTAAAAAAGCCGACACACATAATTTCAGCATTTAATCAAAATAAGCATGACAGTGCTCCTTAACTTCAGCATAAAGAATTGGCCCAATTAAACCACAAGGCAGTGCAACGAATCTAATGAAAAAGTAATTTAAGTTTGTTTTTTCTTCTATAGAAATTTGAAACAAAAAGGAGCAAGTTGTTTAGGAACATGCATGTTTTTGTGTGCATTTGCGATTGAGGGTTTGGCCCCCGTAATTGCTGCTTGCAGATATTTTTGCGGTTTACATTGGTTATAATGTAAAACAGGGAGGTAGCAGCCAACGTGGACAGAAAAACATATGTTGCTGATAACGGCCCGTTTCCATATCGTTCATCGCGTGTAACTTACTGGTCTAGCTACAGCTGACTTAGCGAACCAAATACCCAACGTAGCTTGCAAACTAGCCAGCTAGCCAACCAATTAGAGCCGTTCTGTTTCACGATATGCAGGGAATTCAACGCCATAAGCAGCCATCTCGCCAGCATTTGTAGCATCAACTGGAAATCGCAGGGAGTCGCCAGCGGCTACTGACACCTTTAAGAGCGAGCTAACCATTTTAGCAACCAAGCCACACAAACAGAATTATTTTTTACAACAACAATCTCGAACGGATAAGTAACTTCAGAAAACAAAGAAACAATGCATTCCATTAATCAGCTAAGCTGGGGCATTCAAACAAGTAAACGAGTTCCTGCAAAATGCAAACAAGTTAAATGTGAGATAGCAATCTACCCATGATAAAACTTCTCGTCTTGGTATGGTCATAGTCTACGCGCGGCTACACAACACACTAACACACACCCCTAACGTTACACAAAATTTCCTTCTTGAATTGTCAAGTGATCGATCAAGCAATTGGTCAGATGCTGGTAGCCAATTCTATTGCCCATAAGCAGACAGCTACTTAGCTAGTTACCAGGCTAGCTGATGTTTAGTTAGTTGGATGCCAATATACTGGTTGTTAAAACACTGGAACAAAGCGCTTCCAGGTAACACATCCGTAGCTTAGCATGCCAAGCTAGCTATATGTCTGACTGAGTGGCTTGGCTAACTATCTAACGCTAGCCAGCCAGAGCCTCTCTCTCCGGCATACCAGTCGCTTTACCTTCTCTCCTTGTGCGATTCCAAGTAATCAAGCCGTGTAGCACACGTGCATTAATAGTCTACGCGAGAGGTGTTACTTTCCCAAAATATGGAAAATATATATGAATCAGATGGAAAGATCCCGCAGCCTTCCTGTCTCCTGCGTTTCATTAGGTGCAGCTGCAGTCGAGCCACACAGACTAAATTAAAATGGCTGCCGCTTCACACAGGAGGGGGAACTAGACGTAAAGGAGCAAGAGACATGCAGCTTTTCAATGACGGAGGCAGGACGTTGATGAAGACCGCCCAAAATACGTATGTATTATCTATATATGGAGAAAGGAGGCGTTCTATGGGTGTTGACATTGGCACTCATTGGACAGTAAAATACAGGTTTGTGAGTTCCAGGCGTGGAAAGAGGGCGTGGTCAAAATATAGAGGGTGGGCTACTTGTGAAATTAGAGAGTTGTTGATATTTCTAGGGTTTTTACTGGATACAGAAAACAGGTAGGTGGTAAAAAAAAAAAAAAGGTGTTCCCTAATGCTGTTCCCTAATGCTGTGCTCTAATGCTGAGCCCTAATGCTGTTCCCTAATGCTGTGCTCTAATGCTGTTCCCTAATGCTGTTCCCTAATGCTGTTCCCTAATGCTGTTCCCTAATGCTGAGGCCTAATTCTGTCCCTTAATGCTGTTCCCTAATGCTGAGCCCTAATGTGTTCCCTAATGCTGAGCCCTAATGCTGTTCCCTAATGCTGAGCCCTAATGCTGTTCCTTAATGCTGTTCTCTAATGCTGTTCCCTAAAGCTGAGCCCTAATGCTGTTCCCTAATGCTGAGCCCTAATACTGTACCCTAATGCTGAGCCCTAATGCTGTTCCCTAAAGCTGAGCCCTAATACTGTTCCCTAATGCTGTTCCCTAATGCTGAGCCCTAATACTGTTCCCTAATGCTGAGCCCTAATGCTGTTCCCTAATGCTGAGGCCTAATGCTGTGCCCTAATGTAAAAGTTTTATAGAAAACCAAAAGGAAGCTGGCGGATGAGAACGATAGCCCATTTACTGATTGGCTGTATGTACGTGCTTATGACATGCGCTTGAGGCTTGCAATTGCGATTTCTTCATCATTCAAACGGCCCAAAAAGTGCAGGATCTGTCAGATTGCAGCTCGCACGTCACACTTTGCTGAAACGAGCCCCTGATCACTAATGCTACAGAGTTAAACATGAGACCTTCTGCTAATTTAAAAGTAAGATTAGAAAAGGTACAAAAGTGTGTGAACCCTTTTGGATTATCCTTTGTTACTTTTTAAAAGGATGATTACCAAGGCCCAGACCCAGGTGATTTATGTGTTAGGGCCTCAATGAGTCAGGTGAGTATAATTGCAGGCCTGAACATTCTATTCTGAAGTAACCCCATGGCTGTCTGATGTTCACAACCATGGGTTCCTCTAAACAGTTGTCCAAGGTTGTCAGAACTCTCAATGTTTCAAACTATTTCCACAGTCACAAACATTATTACAAAATGGAAGATTAAAAAAACAGTTGAAGTCAAAGCAATGTCTGGAATACCAAGAAATTAATAGAATGACCTGAGACCTGGTGAGAAATTCTCAGAAGAGTAGTAGACACAGGTCTAGCTGTTTACAGGACAACAATACAATGTACTTTAAACAATGAAGACCTACATGGCTTGAGTTGCCAGAAAGGATGACCTCAACACATAATTGTCTTAAGTATGCAGAAGCCTTTTGGAACAATGTGCTTTGGACTGATGAAACACAAATTGAACTTTTTGGCGACCACCAAAGAAGGCATGGAGAAAAACGGTCTTTGTAGAGAAGAACATCTTGCCAACTGTTAACCATGGAGGTGGATCCATTATGCTTTGGGGTTGTGTGGCAGCTGGGGGCACTGGAAATATTGTATAAGTAGAAGGAATAATGGATTCCACCAAATATCAAGAAATTCTAGAGGTTAATGTTCAAAGGTCTGTCCAGACTTTGAAGTTGGAGAGATGTTGGGTATTCCAGCAAGATCCAAAGCTTACCTCAAACTCAACCATGATGTACCTCCAGGAAAGACAGGTGAAGTTTTGGAATGGCCACCACAGTCCCCAGACTGCATGCAAGGACGCCAAAGAATATTTCTGAACTAGAGGTGTTCTGCCAGGAAGAATGGGGGAAAATAGAGAGAGGATTGAAATAATCTTAGCTGGCTACAGGAAGTGTTTACAAGCTGTTATAGTTGCCAGAGGAGGAGTTATAAAGTACTGACAGGGTTCCCAAATTTTAGTACATAAAATAAAAACTAATCTTGTGTTAAAATTTAAAGAAATGTCTCATGTTTTTAAAGATATTTTTTAGGCCTTTTCAGCTTTATTGGACAGTATATAGAGACAGGAAGAATGGGGGCGAGAGAGAGGGAAAGACATGCAACAAATGGTCAGACGGTCGGATTCAAACTGTTGACGTTGCGGCTCACAATGAGCATGCGGTCAGTGCTCTGCAGGCTGCGCCACCGAGACACCCAGAAATGTCTCATGTTTAACGTACATAGCAAATGCCATTTACTTACATATTTATATAGCTAGCTGAACCCACTTGTATAGCAAGCTAGTGAGATGGTAAAAACACATTACAATTGAAATTCATTCATTTAGCTGAAATGTAGGATTTATCATAGCAAATCGTAGCTATCAATGTCTTAAGCACTTCAATTCAATTTGTAGCTGTGTCCACCAAGATAACTAACATTCGTTGGAGGAGGCACATGTCTGACTCTCCTCCAGACATTGGCAAGAGCGGCTGCTGTCAGAATATCACATTTGGCTGAATTTGGGGAAAAACCAGGGAATAAATGAAAAAATAATAATCTTTGGCCAATTATGAAAGTGTCCTTAGTACTGCATCCTGAAAATAGGCCTATACACTCTCTACCAAACAAACTGTGCTTCCGAATACAGACCATGGCCAAAACAGTTAAGTAGCCAAAATCAAACATTCATAATTATTGGCACCCCTGGTTTAATACTTGGTGTATCCACCTCTGGCAAGGATAACAGCATGGATTATTTTCCTGTAATGCTTGGCAAGGGTAAGGCACACAAATTTGAGGGATTTTGGACCATTCCTCCATGCAAATCTTTGCAAGATCCTTCACATTCTTAGGCTTGGGCTAAGCCCACAGGCTTTCGATTAGATTGAGGTCCAGCACCTGAAACAGCCAGAGAGGAAGAGGCAGGGCCTTTTTATTACATGGGTATGTGTAAGAGTATAGCATGGAGGCTATGTTGACAGGCAGTGTGTTTAATAGACAGTACATAAGAGAGCGTTACAGGCACAGCCACATTCAGGATATTATCCAGAGATTTTAGGTACACTACACTACATTAAGAGACAATTTAGCCTACTTAACAGCTCTCTGATCCAGTGTACTCAATAGTCATGCAAGTAAGCAGTTTTGGGCCCGGCCTTTGTTCCCAGTGATGATGTATACTTCTGAAACTCATTGGTCAATGTGAGAAATCTCTGTGCTGTACCCGTCACACTAAGAGGAAAATATCGAACATGTTTGAAAAAGGATTGGCACATCCCAGACTGGATGGCTAGAACAGGACAGCGGTCAGCGAGAGCGTGACCCTCACCCTCACGCTGGGCACACCGGCGATGTGATGATGCCGCTTTCGCTCCAATCCTGAAAATGGTCTAGTGTAGGCCCAGCGTATCTTCACCCGTCACACAGATAACATTAGCAAACGTCCTTCTTCTAAGAACTGGCCACTGAATGAAGTAACATGATCAATAATAGCTACCTAGCTACTTCTGTGTCTAAATTAAATCGACGGTACAATTGGCTGACGACCTGAAAATCCAGGTAAATTTGCATCTTGAAATTTAGACCAGACTGTCCAGCAGAAACTCCACCCGCTGCACCTGCACCGTATGACCACTGCTCTGACGTTAGTCCAGCTTCAGGGCGAGCCCCATTAGATTCCGCCGGTGATGTAGGGGAGGGCCGTTTATCCACTATAGAAATCTTGCAACGTTCTATCTAGCGATGTCTACAAATATGTGAACGCCGCAAGATCTATCCCGCTGTTGATTAGTAACCGGCCCATCTCTTTGATTGGTTCCCATTGTGAACCATTGTTTTGAGAAGAACTCCAGCTTGATCTCACTCTTTAGAATGCAGAATTTGAGGGTATAAACTGGTATGGTGCTGGATTTCTCTCACAACAGCTTTCTATGATTGCTACCAATGAGCACGACTGTTCCCGCTACTCATCTTCAATCTTCTATCTTTCTTGCTTCAAAACTTCAAACGTTACTGCAGCTGTAACTGGATGAGCCACAACACATTTTTAACCAAAGAAAAAATAAATACTGCAGTAACATTATAGCTCTCCATATTATAACAAAAAAGAAGAGAAGACATACAAGTAATGTTTTTTGAAGTGCAAGGCAAGCTAGTACAATTTGTTTTATTGTTTTCATTACAAGGCTCCTGGGGCACCTAACCTGTTGCTATTGTTAACCACGGTCAAATACAGTCATCTGGCAAATGCTTAAAGACAGTTACTGAGATGTACACAGTCTTTATTAAAATGAAATTCCGTTATTTTTCTAGCAAGTCACAGCTTCATTGAAGACTTGACTGGATATGTGAACATTCATTGTGAAGATGCAAGGCCAGTTATACCAGGCAGCATGGAGGCACAGTGGATAGCACGGCAAGAAGATCTGGGTTTGAATCCCGCCAGGGCTTGAATCCCGCCTGGGCCTTTCCATGTGGAGTTTGCATGTTCTCCCCATGTCTATGTGGGTTTCCTCCCACAGTCCATACACATGCAGGTGAGACTAGTTGGGGGGGGCATTAACAAGGCGTTGCTGCAAAAGAGCATGCGTGCTCAGTCACCTTACCCGGTATAAATAATACTGGCTGTTCTGGAGGCCTTTTTAGCCTATCCTTGAACTCTGTATGGTTCCATTCCCCTCTGACCTGATTGGCTGTGCTGGCAGTGGGTGTGGCTAGTAGCAGTGGCATAATGAGGATGAATCTGTGATAAGGCCAGGTCTGGCATCAGCCACACTGGATAAGCACACTGCCTCACAAGCCCAATGACTGTTACTGCACTGCTTCACAAGCTCAATGTCTGTGCTTCACAAGCTCAATGTCGGTTACATCTTGCATACATCTTTATGAATCCAGTCTGTCCAGTCTGTCCCCTCTTGCAATCCCTTGAATAGCTAGCACTTTTTTTCATGCATGTCCGATCTCAAAATACTAGAAAATACTGACAGTATAAGCGACACATTTTAACATTTAATAATGTGGAATTCACCCTAATCCTTACATCGTGGAGGGGCTAGGGTTAGGGAACAATCCATTGCAATGGGGTGACATCAGGAAATCATGTGGTCATGCACAGGTTAAAATCAACAGCCTTCTGAGAGCACGACTTCTCTGCGCTTGAATATCTCAATTCTGAACATTAGTTATTTCACAATGTACGGGGGACAGCGATAGAAACCAATTTGCATGTGAAATCTAAGACATATATTCTACTGACATGAGTAATGAAACACCCTGTCCTACATGCATCTGATGGAAACTGATGGTCCCACGTTGACAATCTTCCATTTGGTGAAAGCCTGCAATTCGTTTTTTGTCAACCACACCGAGATAACCAGGAACCTTAAGATCTCATAAAGACTCATTCATGTTTGTTTTTTACACTTCCATTCTTAACTGCTCAGAAATAGGACACCTTTTCTATAAAGATCACATGCAAAAAATTATCTTAATGCATCATGCAGTGCACAAAACAGAACATCTATAACATTTATACTGGGGACTGCTAACACTAGAGGAACAGCCATTCTTGGGCAATGCAGCTCTGTACATTGTGCATATTATAACCCTTCCAGCTACAATACTCATCTGGTTCTATTGGAGACTGAAACAGAGGAATGCATTTTGTAATTGAACATTTTCTTGGCACAAACCCATGATGTTATAGATCCCTCAGATAGTCAATCTATCGGATCAAAACTCAAGCCCTCATCCATTTTCGTTGTTGGTTCAATAAAATATTGGCTCGCTCGAGTCTGCTTACATTGCTTTAAACTGTAGTTTACCTGAAGCTGACAGCACAGAGTATTCTCCACTGGAGAATACACAATCATCCACACCAACATTTTGAAACATTTTTCAAAATGCAGAACAAAGGCAGTTATTAAGTGATAAATACCTAAAGCCATTTTATTTTACTCTCCCGTCATGATTAATGGTGCCTGGAACTCTTTCTTCTTTCTCAAAATAAGACGGAAAACGTGGGACCGCCAGTCAGTCCCGCAGTCAGCGGGCTCCGGACCGGGCCGTTTCTGGCGGTGAGGAGGACGGGGTGCCGTGGCCGGCAGCGCCGGGCGGGTCAGTCCTCCACCTTGCGGGCCAGCCTACAGAAAGTCCAGTGGTGCTCGACTGTGTTCTCATTGGCCCGCTCGCTCATGTGATGCACGCGCGTGTTGCGGATGGCGAAGCCCTGCTTGGTGATGTAGTCCATGAGGTGTACGCGCAGGGACACCTCCTGGTGGTAGTCGCAGGGCCCAAAGGTGAAGGACACCTGGCAGTCCCGTGTGTCCATCATGTGCTTGTTCCACTTGGTGAAGCTGTTGGCCACGCCCTCCAGCAGGGCGTGCACCTTGGTGGTGATGGTGAGCTGTGTGATGATGACCGCCACGGGGTTGGAGTACTTGGAGAGCTTGCGGGTGCTGGAGAGCTCCACCACCTGCTCAAAGGTCTCCAGAGGGTAGAGCGGCTTGGGGTCTCTCAGGCACTGGATCAGGGGCTCGATCTGGTAGAAGTCGGCCTCCTTGCGCAGAAGCTCCGTCTCCTTGAAGTCCGCGGGCAGCGTGAGCTCGGACGTGCGCAGGAAGTTGAGCACGTGGCGGAAGAGCGTCCCGTCGCGGTCGATGAAGTAGTGCCCCTGAGCGTCGCGCACGGAGGGGAAGTCCCCCCCGAACATGGCCCCCAGCATGGAGTCCGGGTACCGCTGCAGGGTGGACAGAGAGGTGGTGTACAGGTGCCCCCCCACGTTCAGCGTGACTGGATCAGTCATCTGCAGGGGGAGGAGTCAGAGCACACTCAACAGCCAATCAGACTCCAGCAGGTGGAGGATAGTTATGGTAGGGCGTATGTATGCATCACTGCTTTCCCTGGGGACATTCTGTACAGTATCAGCTGTGCAAAGACCACAGCTAGAAAAAGATCTGAATGTATATGCAGATACTGTAAAATATTATATATCTGCACTGCGTCTAATCTTAACTCACACTAACCATAACTCACACTAACCATATAGCCCCAGCCACCATTCTCCATTTGCCCCACGGTTTGGGCAGATGTTTAGAAAGGGTACCGATGAAGACTGCTGATCTCAAGGCTCTGTCCCGATCAACACCTGTGCAAATAAACAAAAACCACACAGTACCACACCTTACCACTTAGCACCAACTAACACACACACTGCATTGCCCAAAATTATAACACAACTGTCTACCACGCTCATGCATTCTATAACCTAAATTAAAGCTACTCACAATTTGTCTGTGTGCATATGTAACGTTTTTACATTACATATACATTTAAAACGAATTCTCCAGAACAACATAGATCGATTATATTTTCACACACAATCTGTTTATATAGCTGAAGCAGTTACGGTTAAGTACTTTACCTTTGAGTTACAAACTTAGTTCCATTCCGTTATACAGTAAAACAGTTGCGTTGTCATTTAATACTGTTGTGCAAACTTTGAAGACGCCCTGAAATGATAACTGCAAAATAGGATCATATTTCTGGCGACATTTTTACTCACTATTGCGTTTTAGCTTCAAAATGACTCACTCGCCAATAATCATATTTCTAGAACATTGTTCTTTCTGAACTCAGGACTACCCTGCGAAAAAAAATAGCTGAAACAGCTGGTAGCTGGTCATTTCAAACTGGTCATAGCTGGATTTTACAACAAGGTAACGTTAGCCTGACATATCCAGTAAACGTATATGGAATAATATTTTTTTTTTTTCAGCTGTTTGACATGTTCTGTTAACTTTCAGGCACTATTCCCAGGACAGGAGATTAATTACACAGTATGCTCCGTCAATGTTTTTATTAGGGTAGCTACTAACGTTAGCCTAGCTAGTCGTTATTGTATGACGCGTACTGTTGTGCCATTCGTCGGACACTGATGCGGTGGTAACGATGGCTAGGTCATTTAGCTAAGGTTAGCCTGATCTTGCATAAACAAGCCAACTCCCCAGTTCCCGAGCTGTTCGCGTGATGCTAAATGCAGAAGTAACCTTACATCGAACACTATTTTGGCCGTAGCTACATCAAACATGAAAGATTAGCTGATTCTAGATCTGATAGCTGGTGGAGCTTGCTTTTTTTGCCTGTGCGTTGGCAGTTAATGCTAGTTAGCCAGGGTTAGCCAGCCACCATTCTCTATCTAACGATAACTACCTCGCAGCTAGTTTTAATAAACACTCGCTAGTTGGTGGCGTGGCCTGCCCTACAGTTGAAATGCCATAAATGATGCGTGCTGTAATTTGCATAAGCACCGAGCTTGTCCGTTTCGACGCTATTATAACGCAACGTTCGTAGCTAAGTGGCTAGCTGAGTAGCTGAAGCGAAGTACTGTAAATTGTCGACGTCGGAGCTCGTTTAATTAAATGCTTTTCATCTTCTACAAACTTTCTGCGCGGTAAACTTATCTTATAAAATAGTTATTTGTTAAACACGTATCCTTACCTGTTCACAGATCCACTAGGTACGTTTAATCACCGATGGCCATTGTGTTGCGCGTGCATGGAACCAGTAGCCTGAATGAATCCACCGCTGCTCCGCCCGCACAGAACGCATGGACAACCACACACTTTCCCCGGGACTCCGGCGACTGCGGACTGCTCTAGCTCCATACGCCAGGACAGTAGGTACAGTAATTACTACTGTACTAGTAAGAGTGGCTAGGGCTCCGGGAACGAGAGATGATGTGTAGTAAGTCTGATATTTATAATTAATTGCTAGAAGTATGTGGCTATAAATAATGGGGGCTAAGACATAGTTAAATGGTAAATGGTTGGAATTTACCATTCACCCATTCATACACACACCGACGGCGATTGGCTGCCATGCAAGGCACCGACCAGCTCGTCAGGAGCATTTGGGGGTTAGGCGTCTTGCTCAGGGACACTTTGACACAGCTCGAGTGGGGGATCGAACCGGCAACCCTCTAACTGCCAGATGGCTGCTCTTACTGCCTGAGCCATGTCGCCCCCATCATAGTTGGCATTACAGAGGCATGACTTGGGGATAAGGATGGGGAAGAATAGGAAGGATTGATCCAATGGGAGAGGTGGGGGTGAAGCTTTGTTTGTAACTACCAGAAAAATGTTGACAGAAAATCTGGTTGTCTCCCCTAGGAAGCTGGTAGATCGTCCAACAGGACAATGACCTCAAACATCTATAAAAATCGAACATCAGACAAATATGGTAAAGTGAAATCAATCTATAAGCACAAACCAAAGGATATCAATGATTCTGAAAAGTTCTGCATGGAGGAATAATCAGAAATTCCTCCAAATGCGATTTCTAAACTTATCACAAATTATAAGAAAAGGCTGACGGCTGTCATTTTTGCCAGGGGGGTTTGCACAAAGTATTAAATCATGGGTGTCAATAATTGTGGAACCTGTTTTTGGGGGAAATATTTTAGAAATGTAAGACTTTGGTTGATCATTAATAAAGCATGTTGGAAAATAAAGCTTGTGTTAATAGCAAAATACTTTTTTCACAGCACTGTATAGCCAAAAGTACAATTCCACGAAAGTTATACTTATGTTGTAGAATACCTTTGTCAGACCATACTTAAGAGTATTGTGTGTCATTCAGGGGACTGCACTACAAGAAAGATATAGAGGGTCTGGAAAAGGTCATAAAAGGGCAATTAAATGGGTTTGTGGTATTAACAATGAAAGTTATGAGGAAATATGCAAGATACTCAACCTCTTCAAGCTTAGCAATGGGTGATTTAGGTGTTATTTGATTTTATGAATCAGGAAGTATTCACAATGGTCGCTGTGTGGATGCTTGTCTGGTCATGTACGTACTGGAGGCAGAAACTCAATTTTTAAGATTAGGCTTGATGCATTATGTTACGTTGGACAATTTCAGTAGACAGCAAAATGGTCTCTATTCCTACACGTAGAAATAATAGACTGCAATTTAAAATATAAACTCTGCACTACTTCACCATGGTTATATTATGTATGCTATTTATAGCTTTTCAGCAGTTTAATGTGGCAAATGAATGGATGGATGGATGGATGGATGGATTTAAGTTTTCAAACTGTGAAGACTTCTAAAGTGCACATAGTGCACATAAACTTAAACTTGTGCGTCTTGGTTTACTGCATCTCACTTTACTGAGTGTGCCGCCATATGGACACACTTCTAACAGTTCTATGAACAGTCATTCTGCAGAATCCTGATGCAAGATTACATGACTTTATTAATTTGCTAAAATAGATCATTACAATGTGTGAAAACATTTCTGGGTTACAGGACACTGGATGTGCATGTGATTCTGATTCTGTTTGAATTATTTTGTCAGGTTTGGCCATCAAAAGTGTACATATAGGCTAACATACAAACAAACACACACACACACACACACACACACACACACACACACACACACACGAAACAACTTTCTCCATTTACAGCAAGGTTAAGTGAAACCTGCAGTTTTTTCCATTCCATTTACATTATGTATTTGTATATTCTTTTCAAACATATCTTAACGTGGAGAACTGTTTATTAAAAATATTGTTCAGGAGATCCCATTTAACTCAACAAATTACACAACAGAGATGGTAAACATTATACTTTTTTTAAACACTTTATATATATTTGTAACAACTGTATTGATTTCTGTTACATATTGATTGCGTATTATACTGTATATACTCAAAACCCTGTTTTCCAAAGACAATATGTGAGCACACTGTGATGTAGTCAGAGGTGGGTAACCACACAAGAAATGCTGAGGTCCAGAGTGAGATTACCAGTTCTCATTAAAAACATGGTTGACTAGATTAACTAAATTTTCCTCTAGGTAATGCAGGGATCCACAAAACCATTTTAATTAAATTAAGCAATGTGCTCTATAGTGGCTGCTGTTCATCCCAGCTCTTATTGACCCTGAAACCTCCAAGTTTGCCTCTAGGACAGTATCTCCACCAGGCGTTCTGCACATTGAAATGATCATCTCCTGTTCCATGGCAACCACACGTAAACATATCCTGCTGTATCAAAAACTATTACAATGTAGAGTTCATATGGTGCACTAAAAGATAAATCTGGTAAACAAAGTAGGACAGGTAGAAGTATATATAGTTCTGTACGAGATAGGCCAAACTTACCAGAAGGTCTGCTAATCACAACAAGAGGAAGCGGTTTTCATGTGAAAAAGATATATTTGAAGCTCGAGACCTCTTGGTCACCAGGGTGCAGCGCTGCAGCAGGGTCAGACATTCAGAGTCTTCTTCACGGTGAAAATGATGTCCTTAATCTGCGGAATGCTGTTGTCTTCCAGGATCTTGGCATACGGCATGGGAATGTCCGCTCCGGTCACACGCACAGCCGGAGCGTCCAGGTAGTTAAAAGCGGGACCTGAACACAGAGAGAAATGTTCATGACCCTCCCATGACCTCCCACATGTGCCCACTCCCACACCCCTATACACACTCATAACATCACTCCCACACCCCTATACACACTAATACCATCACTCTCACACCCCTATACACACTAATACCATCGCACCAACACTCTATACACTCACACCAACATGCTATACACACTCATACCATCACTCCCACACCATCGCACCAACACTCCCACACCCATACCATCACACCAACACTCTATACACTCACACCAACACCCCTATACACACTCATACCAACACCCCTATACACACTCATACCATCACTCCCACACCCCTATACACACTCATACCATCACTCCCACACCCCTATACACACTAATACCATCGCACCAACACTCTATACACTCACACCAACACGCTATACACACTCATACCATCACTCCCACACCCATACCATCGCACCAACACTCCCACACCCATACCATCACACCAACACTCTATACACTCACACCAACACCCCTATACACACTCATACCATCACTCCCACACCCCTATACACACTCATATCATCACACCAACACCCCTATACACTCATACCATCACTCCCACACCCCTATACACACTCATACCATCACTCCCACACCCCTATACACACTCATATCATCACACCAACACCCCTATACACACTAATACCATCACTCTCACACCCCTATACACACTAATACCATCGCACCAACACTCTATACACTCACACCAACATGCTATACACACTCATACCATCACTCCCACACCATCGCACCAACACTCCCACACCCATACCATCACACCAACACTCTATACACTCACACCAACACCCCTATACACTCACACCAACATGCTATACACACTCATACCATCACTCCCACACCATCGCACCAACACTCCCACACCCATACCATCACACCAACACTCTATACACTCACATCAACACCCCTATACACACTCATACCAACACCCCTATACACACTCATACCATCACTCCCACACCCCTATACACACTCATACCATCACTCCCACACCCCTATACACACTAATACCATCGCACCAACACTCTATACACTCACACCAACACGCTATACACACTCATACCATCACTCCCACACCCATACCATCGCACCAACACTCCCACACCCATACCATCACACCAACACTCTATACACTCACACCAACACCCCTATACACACTCATACCATCACTCCCACACCCCTATACACACTCATATCATCACACCAACACCCCTATACACTCATACCATCACTCCCACACCCCTATACACACTCATACCATCACTCCCACACCCCTATACACACTCATATCATCACACCAACACCCTATACACACTCATACCATCACACCAACACCCCTATACACACTCATACCATCACACCAACACCCCTATACACACTCATACCAACACCCCTATACACACTCATACCATCACACCAACACCCCTATACACACTCACAACATCACTCCCACACCCCTATACACACTAATACCATCACTCTCACACCCCTATACACACTAATACCATCGCACCAACACTCTATACACTCACACCAACATGCTATACACACTCATACCATCACTCCCACACCATCGCACAAACACTCCCACACCCATACCATCACACCAACACTCTATACACTCACACCAACACCCCTATACACACTCATACCAACACCCCTATACACACTCATACCATCACTCCCACACCCCTATACACACTCATACCATCACTCCCACACCCCTATACACACTAATACCATCGCACCAACACTCTATACACTCACACCAACACGCTATACACACTCATACCATCACTCCCACACCCATACCATCGCACCAACACTCCCACACCCATACCATCACACCAACACTCTATACACTCACACCAACACCCCTATACACACTCATACCAACACCCCTATACACACTCATACCATCACTCCCACACCCCTATACACACTCATATCATCACACCAACACCCCTATACACTCATACCATCACTCCCACACCCCTATACACACTCATACCATCACTCCCACACCCCTATACACACTCATATCATCACACCAACACCCCTATACACACTAATACCATCACTCTCACACCCCTATACACACTAATACCATCGCACCAACACTCTATACACTCACACCAACATGCTATACACACTCATACCATCACTCCCACACCATCGCACCAACACTCCCACACCCATACCATCACACCAACACCCCTATACACTCACACCAACATGCTATACACACTCATACCATCACTCCCACACCATCGCACCAACACTCCCACACCCATACCATCACACCAACACTCTATACACTCACACCAACACCCCTATACACACTCATACCAACACCCCTATACACACTCATACCATCACTCCCACACCCCTATACACACTCATACCATCACTCCCACACCCCTATACACACTAATACCATCGCACCAACACTCTATATACTCACACCAACACGCTATACACACTCATACCATCACTCCCACACCCATACCATCGCACCAACACTCCCACACCCATACCATCACACCAACACTCTATACACTCACACCAACACCCCTATACACACTCATACCATCACTCCCACACCCCTATACACACTCATATCATCACACCAACACCCCTATACACTCATACCATCACTCCCACACCCCTATACACACTCATACCATCACTCCCACACCCCTATACACACTCATATCATCACACCAACACCCTATACACACTCATACCATCACACCAACACCCCTATACACACTCATACCATCACACCAACACCCCTATACACACTCATACCAACACCCCTATACACACTCATACCATCACACCAACACCCCTATACACACTCATACCATCACTCCCACACCCCTATACACACTCATACCATCACACCAACATGCTATACACACTCATACCATCACACCAACACCCCTATCCCCACTCATACCATCACACCAACACCCCTATACACACTCAAACCATCACACCAACACCCCTATACACACTCATACCAACACCCCTATACACACTCATACCATCACACCAACATGCTATACACACTCATACCATCACACCAACACCCCTATACACACTCATACCATCACACCAACACCCCTATACACACTCAAACCATCACACCAACATGCTATACACACTCATACCATCACACCAACACCCCTATACACACTCATACCATCACACCAACACCCCTATACACACTCAAACCATCACACCAACACCCCTATACACACTCATACCAACACCCCTATACACACTCATACCATCACACCAACATGCTATACACACTCATACCATCACTCCCACACCCCTATACACACTAATACCATCGCACCAACACTCTATATACTCACACCAACACGCATACACACTCATACCATCACTCCCACACCCATACCATCGCACCAACACTCCCACACCCATACCATCACACCAACACTCTATACACTCACACCAACACCCCTATACACACTCATACCATCACTCCCACACCCCTATACACACTCATATCATCACACCAACACCCCTATACACTCATACCATCACTCCCACACCCCTATACACACTCATACCATCACTCCCACACCCCTATACACACTCATATCATCACACCAACACCCTATACACACTCATACCATCACACCAACACCCCTATACACACTCATACCATCACACCAACACCCCTATACACACTCATACCAACACCCCTATACACACTCATACCATCACACCAACACCCCTAGACACACTCATACCATCACTCCCACACCCCTATACACACTCATACCATCACACCAACATGCTATACACACTCATACCATCACACCAACACCCCTATCCCCACTCATACCATCACACCAACACCCCTATACACACTCAAACCATCACACCAACACCCCTATACACACTCATACCATCACACCAACATGCTATACACACTCATACCATCACACCAACACCCCTATACACACTCATACCATCACACCAACACCCCTATACACACTCAAACCATCACACCAACACCCCTATACACACTCATACCATCACTCCCACACCCCTATACACACTCATACCATCACACCAACACCCCTATACACACTCATACCATCACACCAACACCCCTATACACACTCACACCAACACCCTATACACACTCATACCATCACACCAACATGCTATACACACTCATACCATCACACCAACACCCCTATACACACTCATACCATCACACCAACACCCCTATACACACTCAAACCATCACACCAACACCCCTATACACACTCATACCAACACCCCTATACACACTCATACCATCACACCAACATGCTATACACACTCATACCATCACACCAACATCCCTATACACACTCATACCATCACTCCCACACCCCTATACACACTCATACCATCACACCAACACCCCTATACACACTCAAACCATCACACCAACACCCCTATACATACTCATACCAACACCCCTATACACACTCATACCATCACTCCCACACCCCTATACACACTCATACCATCACACCAACACCCCTATACACACTCATACCATCACACCAACACCCCTATACACACTCACACCAACACCCTATACACACTCATACCATCACTCCCACACCCCTATACACACTCATACCATCACACCAACATGCTATACACACTCATACCATCACACCAACACCCCTATACACACTCATACCATCACACCAACACCCCTATACACACTCTAACCATCACACCAACACCCCTATACACACTCATACCAACACCCCTATACACACTCATACCATCACACCAACATGCTATACACACTCATACCATCACACCAACACCCCTATACACACTCATACCATCACTCCCACACCCCTATACACACTCAAACCATCACACCAACACCCCTATACACACTCATACCAACACCCCTATACACACTCATACCATCACACCAACATGCTATACACACTCATACCATCACACCAACACCCCTATACACACTCATACCATCACTCCCACACCCCTATACACACTCATACCATCACACCAACATGCTATACACACTCATACCATCACACCAACACCCCTATCCCCACTCATACCATCACACCAACACCCCTATACACACTCAAACCATCACACCAACACCCCTATACACACTCATACCAACACCCCTATACACACTCATACCATCACACCAACATGCTATACACACTCATACCATCACACCAACACCCCTATACACACTCATACCATCACACCAACACCCCTATACACACTCAAACCATCACACCAACACCCCTATACACACTCATACCATCACTCCCACACCCCTATACACACTCATACCATCACACCAACACCCCTATACACACTCATACCATCACACCAACACCCCTATACACACTCACACCAACACCCTATACACACTCATACCATCACACCAACATGCTATACACACTCATACCATCACACCAACACCCCTATACACACTCATACCATCACACCAACACCCCTATACACACTCAAACCATCACACCAACACCCCTATACACACTCATACCAACACCCCTATACACACTCATACCATCACACCAACATGCTATACACACTCATACCATCACACCAACATCCCTATACACACTCATACCATCACTCCCACACCCCTATACACACTCATACCATCACACCAACACCCCTATACACACTCAAACCATCACACCAACACCCCTATACATACTCATACCAACACCCCTATACACACTCATACCATCACTCCCACACCCCTATACACACTCATACCATCACACCAACACCCCTATACACACTCATACCATCACACCAACACCCCTATACACACTCACACCAACACCCTATACACACTCATACCATCACTCCCACACCCCTATACACACTCATACCATCACACCAACATGCTATACACACTCATACCATCACACCAACACCCCTATACACACTCATACCATCACACCAACACCCCTATACACACTCTAACCATCACACCAACACCCCTATACACACTCATACCAACACCCCTATACACACTCATACCATCACACCAACATGCTATACACACTCATACCATCACACCAACACCCCTATACACACTCATACCATCACTCCCACACCCCTATACACACTCATACCATCACACCAACACCCTATACACACTCATACCATCACACCAACACCCCTATACACACTCAAACCATCACACCAACACCCCTATACACACTCATACCATCACTCCCACACCCCTATACACACTCATACCATCACACCAACACCCCTATACACACTCATACCATCACACCAACACCCCTATACACACTCACACCAACACCCTATACACACTCATACCATCACTCCCACACCCCTATACACACTCATACCATCACACCAACACCCCTATACACACTCATACCATCACACCAACACCCTATACACACTCATACCATCACTCCCACACCCCTATACACACTCATACCATCACACCAACACCCCTATACACACTCATACCATCACACCGACACCCCTATACACACTCAAACCATCACACCAACACCCCTATACACACTCATACCATCACTCCCACACCCCTATACACACTCATACCATCACACCAACACCCCTATACACACTCATACCATCACACCAACACCCCTATACACACTCACACCAACACCCTATACACACTCATACCATCACTCCCACACCCCTATACACACTCATACCATCACACCAACACCCCTATACACACTCATACCATCACACCAACACCCTATACACACTCATACCATCACTCCCACACCCCTATACACACTCATACCATCACACCAACACCCCTATACACACACTCATACCATCACACCGACACCCCTATACACACTCATACCATCACACCAACACCCTATACACACTCATACCATCACACCAACACCCCTATACACACTCAAACCATCACACCAACACCCCTATACACACTCATACCAACACCCCTATACACACTCATACCATCACTCCCACACCCCTATACACACTCATACCATCACACCAACACCCCTATACACACTCATACCATCACACCAACACCCCTATACACACTCACACCAACACCCTATACACACTCATACCATCACTCCCACACCCCTATACACACTCATACCATCACACCAACACCCCTATACACACTCATACCATCACACCAACACCCTATACACACTCATACCATCACTCCCACACCCCTATACACACTCATACCATCACACCAACACCCCTATACACACACTCATACCATCACACCGACACCCCTATACACACTCACACCAACACCCTATACACTCATACCATCACACCAACACCCCTATACACACTCATACCATCACACCAACACCCTATACACACTCATACCATCACTCCCACACCCCTATACACACTCATACCATCACACCAACACCCCTATACACACTCATACCATCACACCAACACCCCTATACACACTCACACCAACACCCTATACACACTCATACCATCACTCCCACACCCCTATACACACTCATACCATCACACCAACATGCTATACACACTCATACCATCACACCAACACCCCTATACACACTCATACCATCACACCAACACCCCTATACACACTCTAACCATCACACCAACACCCCTATACACACTCATACCAACACCCCTATACACACTCATACCATCACACCAACATGCTATACACACTCATACCATCACACCAACACCCCTATACACACTCATACCATCACTCCCACACCCCTATACACACTCAAACCATCACACCAACACCCCTATACACACTCATACCAACACCCCTATACACACTCATACCATCACACCAACATGCTATACACACTCATACCATCACACCAACACCCCTATACACACTCATACCATCACTCCCACACCCCTATACACACTCATACCATCACACCAACATGCTATACACACTCATACCATCACACCAACACCCCTATCCCCACTCATACCATCACACCAACACCCCTATACACACTCAAACCATCACACCAACACCCCTATACACACTCATACCAACACCCCTATACACACTCATACCATCACACCAACATGCTATACACACTCATACCATCACACCAACACCCCTATACACACTCATACCATCACACCAACACCCCTATACACACTCAAACCATCACACCAACACCCCTATACACACTCATACCATCACTCCCACACCCCTATACACACTCATACCATCACACCAACACCCCTATACACACTCATACCATCACACCAACACCCCTATACACACTCACACCAACACCCTATACACACTCATACCATCACACCAACATGCTATACACACTCATACCATCACACCAACACCCCTATACACACTCATACCATCACACCAACACCCCTATACACACTCAAACCATCACACCAACACCCCTATACACACTCATACCAACACCCCTATACACACTCATACCATCACACCAACATGCTATACACACTCATACCATCACACCAACATCCCTATACACACTCATACCATCACTCCCACACCCCTATACACACTCATACCATCACACCAACACCCCTATACACACTCAAACCATCACACCAACACCCCTATACATACTCATACCAACACCCCTATACACACTCATACCATCACTCCCACACCCCTATACACACTCATACCATCACACCAACACCCCTATACACACTCATACCATCACACCAACACCCCTATACACACTCACACCAACACCCTATACACACTCATACCATCACTCCCACACCCCTATACACACTCATACCATCACACCAACATGCTATACACACTCATACCATCACACCAACACCCCTATACACACTCATACCATCACACCAACACCCCTATACACACTCTAACCATCACACCAACACCCCTATACACACTCATACCAACACCCCTATACACACTCATACCATCACACCAACATGCTATACACACTCATACCATCACACCAACACCCCTATACACACTCATACCATCACTCCCACACCCCTATACACACTCATACCATCACACCAACACCCTATACACACTCATACCATCACACCAACACCCCTATACACACTCAAACCATCACACCAACACCCCTATACACACTCATACCATCACTCCCACACCCCTATACACACTCATACCATCACACCAACACCCCTATACACACTCATACCATCACACCAACACCCCTATACACACTCACACCAACACCCTATACACACTCATACCATCACTCCCACACCCCTATACACACTCATACCATCACACCAACACCCCTATACACACTCATACCATCACACCAACACCCTATACACACTCATACCATCACTCCCACACCCCTATACACACTCATACCATCACACCAACACCCCTATACACACTCATACCATCACACCGACACCCCTATACACACTCAAACCATCACACCAACACCCCTATACACACTCATACCATCACTCCCACACCCCTATACACACTCATACCATCACACCAACACCCCTATACACACTCATACCATCACACCAACACCCCTATACACACTCACACCAACACCCTATACACACTCATACCATCACTCCCACACCCCTATACACACTCATACCATCACACCAACACCCCTATACACACTCATACCATCACACCAACACCCTATACACACTCATACCATCACTCCCACACCCCTATACACACTCATACCATCACACCAACACCCCTATACACACACTCATACCATCACACCGACACCCCTATACACACTCATACCATCACACCAACACCCTATACACACTCATACCATCACACCAACACCCCTATACACACTCAAACCATCACACCAACACCCCTATACACACTCATACCAACACCCCTATACACACTCATACCATCACTCCCACACCCCTATACACACTCATACCATCACACCAACACCCCTATACACACTCATACCATCACACCAACACCCCTATACACACTCACACCAACACCCTATACACACTCATACCATCACTCCCACACCCCTATACACACTCATACCATCACACCAACACCCCTATACACACTCATACCATCACACCAACACCCTATACACACTCATACCATCACTCCCACACCCCTATACACACTCATACCATCACACCAACACCCCTATACACACACTCATACCATCACACCGACACCCCTATACACACTCACACCAACACCCTATACACTCATACCATCACACCAACACCCCTATACACACTCATACCATCACACCAACACCCTATACACACTCATACCATCACTCCCACACCCCTATACACACTCATACCATCACACCAACACCCCTATACACACTCATACCATCACACCAACACCCTATACACACTCACACCATCACACCAACACCCCTATACACACTCACACCAACACCCTATACACACTCATACCATCACACCAACACCCCTATACACACTCATACCATCACACCAACACCCTATACACACTCATACCATCACTCCCACACCCCTATACACACTCATACCATCACACCAACACCCCTATACACACTCATACCATCACACCAACACCCTATACACACTCACACCATCACACCAACACCCCTATACACACTCACACCAACACCCTATACACACTACGCAGTATGCGTTACCCTCCATGATTCCGGCACAGATTTCGGCCCCGACTCCGAACTGCGGCCAGCCCCCTTCCACAGTGACCAAGTGGCTGGTCTTCATCACACTGGCCTCCACCGTCTCCACATCCAGCGGTCTGATAGTGCGCAGGTTAATCACCTGAGACAGACCAATCATCATCATCTCACACAACCTGCCATCCACATTCATGAGTAACCACTTCACACTCCACTCTACACTAACCAGTACATGCTTCACACTCTACACTAACCAGTACATACTTTACACTCTGTACTAAGCAGTGCATACTTCACACTTTGTACTAAGCAGTGCATACATCACACACTGTACTAAGCAGTACGTACTTCACACACTGTACTAAGCAGTGCATACTTCACACTCTGTACTAAGCAGTGCATACATCACACACTGTACTAAGCAGTACGTACTTCACACACTGTACTAAGCAGTGCATACTTCACACTCTGTACTAAGCAGTGCATACTTCACACACTCTGTACTAAGCAGTATGTACTTCACACACTGTACTAAGCAGTGCATACTTCACACTCTGTACTAAGCAGTATGTACTTCACACACTGTACTAAGCAGTGCATACTTCACACTCTGTACTAAGCAGTACGTACTTCACACACTCTGTACTAAGCAGTGCATACTTCACACACTCTGTACTAAGCAGTACGTACTTCACACACTGTACTAAGCAGTGCATACTTCACACACTGTACTAAGCAGTATGTACTTCACACACTGTACTAAGCAGTGCATACTTCACACTCTGTACTAAGCAGTACGTACTTCACACACTGTACTAAGCAGTGCATACTTCACACTGTACTAAGCAGTACGTACTTCACACACTCTGTACTAAGCAGTGCATACTTCACACACTCTGTACTAAGCAGTACGTACTTCACACTCAATGCCCTCCTTGGCCAGCACGGTGGCGGCGTCGAGGCAGAGACTCACATGGCGGGAGTGGGACACGAGCGTGACGTGGCCCCCTGGGGGAGGAGCCGAGACCAAAACTATGTGACATCACTGGGGACCACAAAGCATCATTACAACAGCCAAGACATCAGACATCCCTGCAATACTACTGCAAATTTATGCAAGGGGCATGTTTAGCAGCACTACGATCTGCAGGACAGGGGAAATGCACAGGTATGCACAGATATGAACAGGTATGCACAGGTAACTTCACTAACCTTGCCTTTCGATTTTGGCCTTTCCGATGGGGAGGGTGAAGTCCTTGGACTGTGCTTCCTCAGACATCTCAAAGGCCACCCCATACATGAGCTCATTCTCCAAAAACACAACTACAGACAGGACACCATCAACACCTCATTCTCCAAAAACACAACTACAGACAGGACACCACCAACACCTCATTCTCCAAAAACAAAACGAGCACAAACGGGACACAATAAAACATAAATGACCAAAGCCCACATCTCAGAGTTCAGCTCATCAGTAATGAACACATTTTAACAGGCTGAAAGAACAAAATCACACCTTCAGGTGACTCCATTACTAGAGACCTTTAGCACCTGGCAACCGGGATGACAGTGTTGTTTGGATGCACAGTGTTGTTTTGATGCACAGTGCTGTTTGGATGCACAGCGGTGTTTGGATGCACAGCGGTGTTTGGATGCACAGCGGTGTTTGGATGCACAGCGGTGTTTGGATGCACAGTGCTGTTCGGATGCACAGTGCTGTTTGGATGCACAGCGGTGTTTGGATGCACAGCGGTGTTTGTTTGACCGCAGAATGGTGCGTGTACCGGGGTTGTCGTCTCTGATGGCGGCTTTGAGGAGGCCCTTGGCGTCCTCAGAGCTCCAGGGGCTGATCACCTTCAGGCCGGGGCAGTGTCCGTACCAGGCGGCGAAGCACTGCGAGTGCTGGGCGGCCACGCCCGCCGAGGAGCCGTTGGGCCCGCGGAACACCACGGGCACAGGCTGCAGACCCGCGGACATGTAGTAGGTCTTGGCGGCGGAGTTGATGACCTGGTCGATGGCTTGCATGGAGAAGTTGAAGGTCATGAACTCACAGATGGGCCTCAGCCCAGCCTGCACATTCGGACAGGTGCATTTCATCATTTCCGCTACAGTCTACAGGGGACCCATCCACCTTTTTTAAAATCAAAACGCATCCCCAATTTTGATACTAGTTTATTCAATTTGCAATTCATTAAGCCTGAGGTGTTATACAGCCAACACTGATACGTTCACCCTGTGTGTGTGTGTGTGTGTGTGTGCATGTTTATGTCCACGTTTGAGTTCACGTTTAGCAGCTAACTTACCATAGCAGCCCCAACAGCAATACCTGCAAATCCCATCTGTAAGACACGAGACCAATAAAGACCACACACCGACACCAGACACCTGGAGACACTGCAAGCAGGTAAGCCATGAACTGCATGAACCCAGCAAACACACCTCACCTCTGTAATCGGAGTGTCAATAATTCGCTTATCACCATATTTCTTCCAGAGTCCTCTGCTAACCTGGTAATAAAATATAATAATTATATTTTAACAGAGTTTAACAGAGCTCTAACCTCACTGCTGGAGCCAGCGATTTCTAAATGGTAAATGGTTGGCATTTATATAGTGCCTTTATCCAAAGCACTGTACAATTGATGCTTCTCATTCACCCATTCATACACACACTCACACACCAACGGCGATTGGCTGCCATGCCAGGCACCAACCCGCTCGTCAGGAGCATTTGGGGGTTAGGTGTCTTGCTCAGGGACACTTCGACACAGCCCGGGCGGGGGATCGAACCGGCAACCCTCCGACTGCCAGACGACTGCTCTTACTGCCTGAGCCATGTCACCCCCGTGTTTATTAAATCAATCTGCATAATTTAGCTTCTGCAAGAGGTGTGTTGACCTTGTAGGCACCGTCGTACAGAGCCACTTCCTCTCCCAGCAGGAAGACAGTCTCATCCCGCTCCAGCTCCTCGTCCATGGCCTGGTTCAGCGCATCTCTCACGGTCACCTGCAGGGGGCGGAGTGGAGCACAGCCTCATACTTTCAACACACTGATGGCAAGCAAAAAATAATAATAAAAATAACATAATTGCATGTTGCAGTTGTGCAATCATGGTGAATCCAAATGGACCCTAATTCAGTCCTCTGGGTTCAGTATTTCAAAACTTTTCATCTGGATCACAATTATCTGGATTTTGAAATCCCTCTTTTTGCTATTCCAGATCAAATTCATACTGTAGGTTTTGTCCCAGTTTTTCAAATAATTTTTCAGATAGGATCATTCTGATCCAGAGACCACAAGATCAGGATTTCACAGAATCTAGATTTGTCTTTGGATCTGTCTCTATCTGTTGGTCAGGATAATGCAGCATTTCATATACATGAGTAAACATGTTGACCAGTCCTGTTCATCTGCTTTAGTATACAATACATAGGCCAAAGTCAGTCTAATTCAATGGGCCCCATGCAAGAACATTTTTGCATTCCTAATATAAATGTATCTTAATTTATTCGAACGAAGCGGCCATTCGAGTGTGCCACGTCGCATTCAACAAACGCACCAAACCTATTATAATACAGTATATAGGGTACTGTGGGTGGGTCCATTATAATACAGTATATAGGGTACTGTGGGTGGGTCCATTATAATACAGTATATAGGGTACTGTAGGTGGGGTCCATTATAATACAGTATATAGGGTACTGTAGGTGGATCCATTATAATACAGTACATAGGGTACTGTAGGTGGGGTCCATTATAATACAGTATATAGGGTACTGTAGGTGGGTCCATTATAATACAGTATATAGGGTACTGTAGGTGGGTCCATTATAATACAGTATATAGGGTAGTGTAGGTGGGTCCATTATAATACAGTATATAGGGTACTGTGGGTGGGTCCATTATAATACAGTATATAGGGTACTGTAGGTGGGTCCATTATAATACAGTATATGGGGTACTGTACGTGGGTCCATTATAATACAGTATATAGGGTACTGTAGGTGGGTCCATTATAATACAGTATATAGGGTACTGTAGGTGGGTCCATTATAATACAGTATATAGGGTACTGTACATGGGTCCATTATAATACAGTATATAGGGTACTGTAGGTGGGTCCATTATAATACAGTATATAGGGTACTGTACGTGGGTCCATTATAATACAGTATATAGGGTACTGTAGGTGGGTCCATTATAATACAGTATATAGGGTACTGTAGGTGGGTCCATTATAATACAGTATATAGGGTACTGTACGTGGGTCCATTATAATACAGTATATAGGGTACTGTAGGTGGGGTCCATTATAATACAGTATATAGGGTACTGTAGGTGGGTTCTGTTGGATAGATGGCCAGTGGGATTAACTGCAGACACATGATACCTGAGTTCAGGTGAGCTGCACTGCGAGGCTCCTGTTTACACAACTCACATGACAGGTCGGCCCCGCTCGTAAATGTTGTTCCTAATGAAGGGGAAATTTGTTGAGAAAATTGTTGAAATGAAGGTTTCTTATCTGTTCATACGAGTGGTTCTTTCATGAGGCCCAATGTCTCACTGGATAATAAAAAATATTCATTTTAACTTACACTAATACAAAACCCTGTAACTTTAAAAAACAAAAATGTAATGCTACATCATTTTGACCAACACATAGAGACAGGTCCAAAGACTGCAAAATCTAGATTCCGTAATCTTGTGGTATCTGGATCAGAATGATCCTATCTGAAAATTCTTTGAAAAACTGGGACAAAACCAACGAGATCGATTTGTTCTGGGGTAGCAAAAAAAAAGTGATTGCAAAATCTGGATAATCCTGATCTAGATTAAACGTTTTGACACGGTGTGCCCAGGTCATAACAGGACAGAGATGCACTCAGCCAGCTTCTGGAGGGCAGGACACATCCCAGTGAATGCCACACCTGTTTGAGCAGGGTGTCTTTATAACTGCATCTCTTTATAACCTGAGAATGGACTGAGTGAACACAGAACACGCATGATGTGTCCAAAATTACACAACAGGAAAGAACAAGAGCACCAGAGCAATATGGAACGTATGTCATGTGATATATATATATATATAAAATTATATATATAACTTTTTTTGCGCCACCATACCTGCAGAAAAGGGAGTAAGTATCGAACTGAAAACATGCAATAATCAATAATTTCTGCCGAGTGACGAATACGTTTGCTATGTCATTATGACTTTCCCAAACGGCTCAGTAGGCCTACGTTAATACAACGATATTAACATCATAGTCGTCAACACGTCAATTAAAATGCTGAAGTGCATAAATGAATATAATGGACATATTGACGTTAAATCATTGCTCATCGGCAGCCGTCCACGATGAGCGTACAGTGAGCTCAAATTCTAAATTTGCTCCAGTAGCCTAAATTACCCAAACAGTAACTGCCCTGCCCTGCGAGGTGGCAACCTCCGGTGATTTACCTGTGCAGGCGCGGATGGCGTGCTGTGAATCCGTCTTCGCAGTGCCCCGACGACCGCACGCTAAAAGTCAGAGCGAGCATCAATCACCGCGCTGTTCTGACATCAAAAACAAATCATTTTTATTTGATTTTCTACATACCCGTCCCGAGTTAAGAAAGCAGGTCAGCGACGCCATTTTGGAGAGTGACGCAAAGAGACAAATAAAACTTCTGGGCCGCGAGGAACCAAGAACGAATCAGAATCCAGGGGAGAAACCGAAAGTAGGTAGTCCTCTGTGCCGTCAAAAACACCGGAAGACTGGGTGCGTACTGGAAAAATACATGCGTGAATTATGTTTTGACAGCAAAATTTTATTATTTTCCTGCTTGGAAGAAATGTGGAAAAAATTGCAGTACATCTTTTTGCACAGGATTTTAAGCTCGTCACATTCGCACTTCGTGAATCAGAGATGAGACGGGCTCTCGGTGTTTGGTTTCACTGTTAATAAGGCCTTGCAGCGGCGTGTGGAGCACGCTGCTGTGGGATCCAGCGGGGATGGGAGAGTCCCTCAGGGAGAAATAATGGGATGACATCGCTCACTAGTGACCCCAGTTGGTTAATCAGTCACCCGCAGTCAGCCTGTTGAGGGCAGACGGCCGTGTTCTGCTTGATGTCACTTTGTTGAAAGAACTTTGTTCTTCCCTCTAAACTGAGAGTAGTTTCAATGGACCTTTTTATATGTGTGAGCGAAAGAAAGTGGGGGAGAAAAGTGGCCTTGAACTCTGGTCTCCTGTATGAGAGGCAGCTGCACTAACCCCCAGATTGTTTAGCAAACATGCAGACACGAGATTACAAGATTACCCTCCTGACCCGGCTGTTAGTTATAGCTGACCCCCGCTTCCCCAGCCTCAGGAGGGCGTACGGAGGCTGAAGTGGTGAGGTGCAGCCCTGGCACTCTGGAGGGTCCAGCGATGAGCACTGCTGATTCAAACATTCAAACAAATGTGCTGGGGACAATTATTTCAGACACTCAGGGCATTTCAGAGTACTTTAAAGCAAAGTGTCTGTCTCAAACGCACTAAACAAACACAAACTAAAACAGGGGCTGCAGACTCAGACTCAGAATGTCACTTTCTCTGCTCTTCTGGCCCCAACACCCACACCACTCCTTTCATCACCACTTTGTCCTTCACCGAACAGGAAACAGAAATCAGAGCGAAGCTCATCTTCATCTTCCTCACCTCCGCTTCGGCCAGCACCTCCTCCCCCAGGTACAGGGGGGCGGGGAAGTCGATCTCCTGGGACAGGAGGATGCAGCCGGGGCCAGGCATGCTGGTGCCCAGCAGAGCGGAGATCAGCCCATTGATCAGCACGCCGTGCACGACAGGGCCCTGGAAGGGCGTGGTCTGGGCGTAGGCAGCGTCCAGGTGGATGGGGTTTGTGTCTCCGGTGAGCTTGGCAAAAGTGGCCACATCATTGGCACTGAAGGCCCTGGTCAGACTCGCTCGCTCCCCAACATGGAGGAACCTCTGCTGACATTCCTGAATTCTGAGGATGGTAGCCGTGGTAACCGTAGCCAGGGAAACAGCCCGGTACCCACTTCTCAGCTGCCGGCAGAAGACACGACCCCTCCAGGCCATCTGCCTGTTTCAGTGCTGCTCCACTCCCTTATCTCCTCTGCTGTTGCCACGGTAACTGAGCCGGCTCCAGTCTGCAGCAGTTTCTGAACAAAAGCAGTGAGAACACTGTTACAGATTACACACACAGCGTTACAGATTACACACACAGCGTTACAGATTACACACACAGCATTACAGATTACACACACAGCGTTACAGATTACACACACAGCATTAGATTACACACACAGCGTTACAGATTACACACAGCCTTACAGATTACACACACAGCGTTACAGATTACACACACAGCGAGAACAGCCTGAACACTGTTAGATTACACACACAGTGAGAAGACTGTTACAGATTACCCACACACCAATGTACAAAGCAATCACCCTGAACATAAAAATGAAAATGGCTGAACAGAAATGTTCAATAAAAGAAAAACACTTTTTAAAAAAATGTAAAAACAAATTTTTACTTCATCAATATTTCTGCTGACTCATCACACAGAGGAAGCTAGTTACTACCCATACATGGCACTTTCAACCTTATTATGAACGTCACAGTTTCACGAGGAACCAATTCACTTTCATGTAACGTTACGCTCATGTCAAAGTTTTTAAATTGTTTCTTCGGAGAATACCATCTCTTGCTACGTGATACACATCACACGTTATCAAAAAAACATTCTGATAAAACAAAATTAGACAGAAAAAAAGTAATTGTAGCCTTTACTTTGCAATGAAAATGCATTAAAAACGCCTTTTCTCTTTGTATACATCATCGAATGCTGTGATGATCAAACATTTGTAACGGTCTACGTTATGTGGAGTCCATAAACTAAAAAACCTTCTCCGTACAGAGGTAAACAGAGTAGCTCACGACGGTTGAATACGGAGTTCCAGCTCAAGGTCCGCGTGCGCAGAATGGAGCGTTTGATTCGTATCGCTGAGGTCATGTCATCGCACACTCACCCCGTGCAATCCACGCCAATTTGCTGTAACGTTAGCGCCTTAAAACAGTTAAAAACAATAGAACGCAGGAACCATTCTTGTTCGTCAACCAGGTTGGCAAATAAAACCGGTTATTAACAGTAAAGGCCAAAGCATGGTTGTCGAGCTACGATGCAGCTGCAATTCAGTTGATAAACTATCATTAGTTAGTAGCATAGGACCGGGTGATCAGGTACCGATTTAACCTTACAAGTTATGAAACAATATCGTAAAGTATAAATGAGACTAAATGAGACAGCTGACTAAAGTGTCACTACAAGCTAGCTGGCTACATAACCGCTGTTCCCTGAATTGGAAAGTTCTTCAAATAAACACCAAATACAAACGTGTGTTGAGTTTGTATTACTGATATGGTGTAACAAGTCATAGTGGTTGAAAGCACAACTGACGATGAACAAATAAACTTACACGAAGCAGACACAACGTGATATATTACTGATGGCGGTAGGCTTACTCGTGACACTTACAGTACAAATATTTCACTTACAGTATCAGTCCCAAATTCTCACCGGGCCTGAATTATCTCATTGCCAGCTGGAGGGGGGCGTATCTTCGACAAAGGAAGTGACTTCTTCTTCTTTGACTCTAAAATGGCTTATTTACGCTGCGAAGCGTATTACTGCCACCTACTGGACATTATACATTTTCACCGTAAAGATATGTAACCCAGAAGCAGAACGCCGGTGAAGTATTTCGCTACCTCCCTGTCAGTCTCTTCTCTCCAACCTGGGGTGTGTAACGGCGCGTGACAAGCTGTTTTTGAGCTGTTTATTCCATTCTCAGTAAACTCTAAGAGACTGTAGAATGTGAAAACCCAAGAGGCTAGCTGTTTCTGAAATGCTGGAACCCCACTGGCACCAACCATCATACCATGGTCACTTTGATCACACTAATAACACAAGTGTACATACAAACACATATTGAAAACATAATTATGATAAATTTTATATGAACTGGAGCTTCAATACTGCAGTAGAGGGCTTTTATTGTTCATGTTGTTATTCTAAAAAACAAACAAACAGAAAAGACTCCCTGAGAGACCAGATGAACGGAAACAGAAACAGAATCATTAATCTAAGGGAGTGCTGGACTGCTGTGCCCTCCCAGCCTCCAGGGGGCGCTCTCTCTCTCTCTCAGGACTGCTTCTTGCTGCTGGAGCTCTGGAGGCCCTGCTGTGCGATGATGAAGTCCAGGACAAGCTTGGCCGTTTTGCGCGGTCGCTCCATCACCACAGAATGGCCGCAGTTCTGCAGCAGCTGCACCTCACAACCGGGCAGAGCCCCGACCAGCACCTCCGCCCCCGACACATCCAGCACCTGGGGGGAGAGAGAGAGGCCTGTCAGACCCACCCTGCCCCCATCCCCCCTTCCCCCCCCCCGCCACCCTCACACCTGGGGCTCACCTGGTCCTGCTTTCCCCAGATGACTTGCACCGGGGCTGCGATCTGGGTCATGTGATCCTGCAGGCAGTGTCGAGAGTCCTCCTCCACTATCTTCATAAACACTACAGAGAGAGAGAGAGAGAGGGAGAGAGGGAGAGAGAGAGAGGGAGAGAGAGAGGCTGCTGTCAGATTTGAGTTTGCTTCAGAGAAAAACTGTGTGTGTGGGCGGAGAGGCTGACCTTCTTTATAAAAGTCGTTGTGTGGAAGTCTCACATCCACCAGGCCCTGGAGAATCTGCCGGCGGAATACAGTCATACAGTAATCCGATTAACGGCACAAACTATTGGCTACAGCTGCAGGTACAAACTGGGCTGTAATTGGATGATTCAGCTGCTGATATGAACTGTACTCATGCTCGCTCACTCACACACTCACACTCACTCTCTCTCTCTCTCTCTCTCTTTCTCTATCTCTCTCTCTCTCTCTTTCTCTCACACACTCACACATTCTCTCTCTCTCTCTCTCTCTCTCTCTCTCTCTCTCTCTCTCACACACACACGCACACACACTCACACACACACACACCCACTCACCTGCTGTGGGACCTTGAAGCGGACATGGGAGCAGAGCTGCAGCATGTCCTCCATCTCCTGGGGGGTGGAGGGGATCAGGGGGAGGCCCTCAGACACGCCTGCCCTCCGCAGAGCCTGGAGCTGCTTCAGGAACCGGCTCTCAGTGGGGTACCTCAGCCCTGGGGAGGGAACACAGGTAAACTGGGACTTCCCATCCAGCCAGGCCTCAGGTGAACGTCCTGACCGTGAGAGCCTGCAGGAAGCTGTAGCTCCTCAAGAGCTTCTCTGTCACTGCGCCCTGTCACTGCGCCCGGTTACTGCGCCCTGTCACTGCGCCCTGTCACTGCGCCCTGTCACTGCACTCTGTCACTGCGCCCTGGTGTCACCCGGGCCGTGTCGACTCTGAGCATGTGCAAAGGAGGGCCTGTCGTATCATTCTCTGCGTACTTTACATCAGTTACCAGCTTGCTCTGCTTATCTCCCTCGTGACGAGGAGGGAGATAAAGTGTCTGAAATATGGCCACTCCTTGCAGATGTCCCAGTTTTCTGGCCGGCCCTCTAACTGGAGAGCAAATCATAATCTCAACATCACAGAATACAACAGACCAGAACTCCCCCAATCCTTATTGTACCAGACTCATTAATAAACACACCTCATAGTGTATATTGTGCCAGACTCATTAATAAACACACCTCATAGTGTATATTGTGCCAGACTCATTAATAAACACACCTCATAGTGTATATTGTGCCAGACTCATTAATAAACACACCTCATAGTGTATATTGTGCCAGACTCATTAATAAACACACCTCATAGTGTATATTGTGCCAGACTCATTAATAAACACACCTCATAGTGTATATTGTGCCAGACTCATTAATAAACACACCTCATAGTGTATATTGTGCCAGACTCATTAATAAACACACCTCATAGTGTATATTGTGCCAGACTCCTCACCACTGTCATCCTCCTGCACAGCACTGTTTTCTAGATCATTTTATTTTTCTTTATATACTGTAGTTGTTGAGAGTATTAACTGTTTTAATAGTTTTTGTAAATGTATTATTTGAGTTATAGCCCATCAACATGATCTTATGATGCAATGATGCAAAATGGTGTGTGATGTGACTACTACGACTACCACTGCACACACACTCACACGCACTCACACTCACACGCACTCACTCACTCACTCACACACACTCACACACACACACTCACACACACACACTCACACTCACACACACTCACTCACTCACTCACTCACACACACTCACACACACACACTCACACTCACACACACTCACTCACTCACTCACACACACTCACACACACACACTCACACACACTCACTCACACACACTCACACACACTTACACACACTTACACACACTCACACACACACACTCACACACACTCACACACACACACTCACACACACTCACACACACACTCACACACACACACTCACTCACACACACTCACACACACTGCGCGCACACTCACTCACACACACTCACACTCACTCACACACACTCACACACACATTCACACACACACACACACTCACACACACACACACTCACACTCACACTCACACTCACACACACTCACACTCACACTCACACTCACACTCACACTCACACACACACACTCACACTCACACTCACACTCACACTCACACACACTCACACACACTCACACACACTCACACACACTCACACTCACACTCACACACACTCACACACACTCACACACACTCACACACACTCACACACACACACTCACACTCACACACACACACTCACACACACTCACACACACACTCACACACACTCACGCACACACACACTCACTCACACACACTCACACACACACTCACACACACTCACACACACACTCACACTCACACTCACACACACACTCACACACACACACACTCACACTCACACACCTACCTGCAGGGCAGATGAGTGTGAGGCCGCAGACGTGGGCAGGGTACCGGGCGGCGTACACCCCCGCCACGCTCCCCCCCATGGACGTGCCCACCAAGTGGAACGGCTTCTTATTCAGGCGAACACTCTCAACAAACTGGAAACACAGACGGAGCAGCCTTTAGAACCACAGAACAGCCTTCAGTTAGAATCACAGAACAGCCTGCATTTAGAACCACGGCACAGCCTTCAGTTAGAGCCACAGAACAGCCTGCATTTAGAACCACAGAACAGCCTTCAGTTAGAACCGCAGAACAGCCTTTAGAACCACAGAGCAGCCTTTAGAACCACAGAACAGCCTCCAGTTAGAATCACAGAACAGCCTGCATTTAGAACCACAGAACAGCCTTCAGTTAGAACCACAGAACAGCCTGCATTTAGAACCGCAGAACAGCCTTCAGTTAGAACTGCAGAAAAGCCTGCATAAAGAACCGCAGCACAGCCTTCAATTAGAACCGCAGAACAGCCTTCAGAACCACAGAACAACCTGCATTTAGAACCACAGAAAGCCTTCAGTTAGAACCACAGAAAGCCTTCAGCTAGAAACACAGAACTGCCTGCATTTAGAACCATGGAACAGCCGTCAGTTAGAACTGCAGAACAGCCTTCAGTTAGAACCACAGAACAGCCTACATTTAGAACCACGGAACAGCCTTCAGTTATAACCACAGCACAGCCTGCAGTAACAAGCACAGCCTTCAGTTAGAACCACAGCACACTTGGGAGTGGTCAGGCTCAGGTGATGATGTCACTGACTCACCTGGTGAATCCGCCGCACCTGGCCCAGGATGCTGTAGTCGTCGGCGCAGGTGCGGCTGGTCCCAGCGTGACCCGGCATGTCCACACACAGCAGGTGCAGGTGTTTTGGGAGGAACTGCACAGACATGAGTAATCAACACACTGCACCACAGTCAGACATGACTAATCAACACACTGCACCACTGTCAGACAAGAGTAATCAACACACCTCACCACAGTCAGACATGAGTAATCAACACATCTCACCACAGTCAGACGTGAGTAATCAACACACCTCACTACAGTCAGACAAGAGTAATCAACACACCTCACCACAGTCAGACGTGAGTAATCAACACACCTCACCACAGTCAGACGTGAGTAATCAACACACTGCACCACTGTCAGACAAGAGTAATCAACACACCTCACCACAGTCAGACATGAGTAATCAACACACCGCACCACAGTCAGACGTGAGTAATCAACACACCTCACTACAGTCAGACAAGAGTAATCAACACACCTCACCACAGTCAGACGTGAGTAATCAACACACCTCACCACAGTCAGACGTGAGTAATCAACACATCTCACTACAGTCAGACAAGAGTAATCAACACACCTCACCACAGTCAGACATGAGTAATCAACACACCTCACCACAGTCAGACATGAGTAATCAACACATCTCACCACAGTCAGACATGAGTAATCAACACATCTCACCACAGTCAGACATGAGTAATCAACACATCTCACCACAGTCAGACATGAGTAATCAACATACCTCACCAGTCAGACATGAGTAATCAACACATCTCACCACAATCAGACATGAGTAATCAACACATCTCAACACAGTGAGACATGACTAATCAACACACTGCACCAGTCAGACATGAGTAATCAACACATCTCACCAGTCAAGACATGAGTAATCAACACATCTCACCACAATTAGACATGAGTAATCAACACATCTCACCACTGTCAGACAAGAGTAATCAACATACCGCACCACAGGCAGACAAGAGTAATTAACACACCCCACCACAGTCAGAGAAGAGTAATCAACATACCTCACCACAGTCAGACATGAGTAATCAACACATCTCACCACAATCAGACATGAGTAATCAACACATCTCACCACAGTCAGACATGGCTAATCAGCACACTGCACCACAGTCAGACATGAGTAATCAACATACCTCACCAGTCAGACATGAGTAATCAACACACCGCACCACAGTCAGACAAGAGTAATCAACACACCGCACCACAGTCAAACACAGTCAAACCCTCCCCCATCTGCAATTCATCTCACTCACATACAAATGACTTATAAACGCATTCATTGGCTGATGGGCTCTGTTCCCCGGGGGACTGCTCGCACCTTGACCACGGACAGCCACATGTCCTTGTGGGCGGAGAATCCGTGCAGCAGCAGGATGGAGGGGCGTGTCCCGGGCTTGCCCCGAACGGAGTAACAGAACCGGTACCCCCCACAGTCCACATAGCGCACCTGCATCCCCAGAGTCCGCCTCCAGTACCTACACACAACAGCAGGGGGCAGTATGGTACAAAACACCCAAACACACTCGCACGTAGTATACACATACACATATGCATATGCATATGCGTTCAATAGAAATACAGACAAAAGAAATCATACGACACAAAACATTTTACATACGTGGCGCCTATAATATATAAACAGTGATATACTGATGAACAAGCCTTTTATAATAAACATGCTGACATATATTAACTGGTATTTTTCCATCCCTTGACCTAACAGAACCAGGTCAGAACTATCTACAAAAAAGATATAAAACTAAATTCAAACAGGAATATAACTACAAAAAGTTACTTTTGGAATCAAAGTCTGGTCGTATTGCAGCTGCAACATGTACACCAAAGCTTTCAAAAAGCATATGTCCAACTGCATGATGTTTACACAGTGTGTATGATGTTTACACAGTGTGCATGGTGTTTACACAGTGTTCATGATGTTTACACAGTGTGTATGATGTATACACAGTGTGTATGATGTTTACACAGTGTGTATGATGTTTACACAGTGTGTATGTTTACACAGTGTGTATGATGTTTACAGTGTGTATGATGTTTACACAGTGTGTATGATGTTTACACAGTGTGCATGATGTTTACAGTGTGTATGATGTTTACACAGTGTGTATGATGTTTACACAGTGTGTATGATGTTGACAGTGTGTATGGTGCTGTAAGGCATCATACACACACAGTGAATAGTCACTGTAGGGTCTGGCTCAGTGAATAGTCACTGTAGGGTCTGGCTCAGTGAATAGTCACCATAGGGTCTGGCTCAGTGAATAGTCGGTGTAGGGTCTGGCTCAGTGAATAGTCGGCATAGGGTCTGGCTCAATGGGCTTCAGGTCCATTGCTGTTTCAGTCCACACCTGATACAGCCAGCCAGGGCTGTGCTGATTGGCTGAATCAGGTTAGGTCATGCTGAGCTCCTTGCAGCACTATATAAGAGGCTGACCTCTTACTGTCACTGCTCACACCTGGAGGGGTGGATAACACCACATCTGACCTTTGACCTTACCAGTAGTAAATATTGATGAGGGTGGAGGGCCAGAGGAAGAAGGAGGCCAGGAAGGCCAGAATTGGGAGGGCCAGCGTTCCCCCTGCAACCAGCAGCATGTAGAGCATGTCCATATCCATCGCCAGGGAAACCTACTGCACAACACCACACTGAGTACTGACATACTGAAACAGCACTGACTACTAACAGGCACTGACACACTGACACAGCAACGAAACACTGACACATTGACACAGCCTTACTGACAAAGTACTGAAACAGACACAGCACGGACACACTACTGACTATTGACATGCACTGACACAGCAATGATACACTGACAAACTAACACAGCACTGACTTACTGACTACTGACATGCACTGACACAGCACTGACGGCACACAGAGCCACTGAAGCTTGATCCTATTAGAGCCCAGACAGCAGGACGGACACAGACAGCAGGACGGACACAGACAGCAGGACGGACACAGACAGGACGGACACAGACAGGACGGACACAGACAGGACGGACACAGACAGCAGGACGGACACAGACAGAAGGACGGACACAGACAGCAGGACGGACACAGACAGCAGGGCGGACACAGACAGGACGGACACAGACAGAAGGACGGACACAGACAGCAGGACGGACACAGACAGCAGGACGGACACAGACAGCAGGGCGGACACAGACAGGACGGACACAGACAGGACGGACACAGACAGGACGGACACAGACAGCAGGACGGACACAGACAGCAGGGCGGACACAGACAGGACAGACACAGACAGTAGGGCGGACACAGACAGCAGGACGGACACAGACAGTAGGGCGGACACAGACAGTAGGGCGGACACAGACAGCAGGGCGGACACAGACAGCAGGACGGACACAGACAGCAGGACGGACACAGACAGCAGGACAGACAGACAGCAGGACAGACACAGACAGGACGGACACAGACAGTAGGACGGACACAGACAGCAGGACAGACAGTGTCTCTTTGCCCTTGAGTTATCCAATAGGGTGATGCATGGGGAAGAGTGCAGCCTGATTTAGTGGTCCTGTGCATGTGCACAACCCTGACTCCAGTAAGAGTTTAAATCTTTCCCTCGAACATTTCCCTCTCATCTGCTGTGGTCTCAAATTTAGGGTCAGTGATTTCTGACAGATTACCGCGCATTATGAAAACCGTGTTCAGTCCACGCCTAACCTGAGGGGCTTTTCAAAAACAGGTCGAGTAGACAGAATATCGACATCTGGGACAAAGGCCGTTTGGCATGCACTGAAGCGCGCAGGATGACGGCCAGTTCCGGAGATTTAAATTAAAATGAACTATTTAGATTAAAATTAACTATTGATATCATATTCAAATATAAATCTGCATTGATCTAAATTTGACATACATTTGATAACCAATGTTACTGTATCCTGAAGTTATATTTGCCGCTGAAATTTCTTAGCTATTTGTCAAACTTGTATTAACTTTTTGGTGAACATAAGCTTTTGCGCGTGCCTGTAGGATACGGGAGGATGTTTAGACTGGGATGTAGGCTACGCAGCAGCCGGCCAGATATTATAATGTAAATTTTATATTTCTCTCTGCAAATATTTCAAATGCGATTGACTCAATTTATGACTACGTGCCGGAAAAGGAACTATTCTACTATCCTATCTCCGCTTTTGATGGCTAACTCTATTAGCACCATTGGATAGCCTACCATATTAAAAATACTCAAAATATCTCAATGACAATAAAACGGCACAATTCACATATACGTTACGACAACTTCTAAAACGTCGGGGTCGGGCAGCCCCGCTCCCTTGCCATAACAGAATAATTTATTTTCTTGTAACAATAGGTCAGCGCTGTACCGAAAATAAAATCGAGTCCGCAGCTGGCGAAGTAACAACAAAAATTGCGTTACCTCTGCCGCGTCAGACCCCCGGAGTGAGGCTCTTTCACGATAAAATTCTCGCAGATGCAAGCAAAGCGCTCAGATCTCCAGCGGACACATTTTCACCGATTCATTGTTCACATTCGAACCCCCGGGTTGCTGCGACCCTTTAACTGCAGATACAACTGAAAGTGTGTCACGGCACTTAAAGGGGAAGGCAGCGCTGGTTCATGCCGACGGTATTGCACGTGGAATCAGGCGTCCTCAATCGATCCCCTTCTCACTAATTAGCCTACAGGTGAAGCAGCGCTGAAACTGCACATATACACTCAGTGAGCACTTTATTAGGCTTATTTTTCTTGCTGTAGCCTATCCACTTAGGATGAGTTATGATGTGTTGTGTGTTCAGAGTTGCTGCTCTGCATACCACTGTTGTAATTTGTGGTTATTTGCATTACTGTCACCTTCCTGTCAGCTTTGACCAGTCTGACGCTTCTCCTCTGACTTCTCTCACTAACATACATATTCGTGAGAGAAGTTTCCTTCTGCAGAACTGCTGCTCACTGTATTTTTAATTTTTCGCAGCATTCTTTGCACTCTAGAGAATAGTGTGCGTGAAAATCGTAGGAGAGCAGCAGTTTCGGAGATACTCAAACCACCCTGTCTGCCACCAACAATCATTCCAAACATACAGTCAAAGTCACTTAGATCACATTACATTACATTACATTACATTACATTTTGACGCTCTTATCCAGAGCAATGTACAGTTGATTAGACTAAGCAGGAGACAATCCTCCCCTGGAGCAATGCAGTAACCACTACATTACAGGCCGCCCCCATTTTCCCACATTCTGATAGTTGATATGAACATTAACTGAATGTCTACATGATTGTACAGTTGTGTTCAAATAAATGGCAGTGCATTAAAAATAAAGTGCAAATATCTTTTTTTAATAGCTTTTAGTTCAATATTTAAAATATAGTGGAAACATTACACATTCAATTCCAAATCAAAGCATTAGTCAATTTTATCAAGTAATTTCAGGGGCATTTCCTCTTCGGCATACAGCAACATAATCTCCAAGTATTTTGATGTATTCAAACTGATCCATGATCCCTAGTATATGAACCCAAAACTGTAGTATGAAAAACATCCCCATACCATGATTATTATGCCACCATGCTTCACTGTCTTCACAGTGTACTGTGGCTTGAATTCAGTACCTGGGGGTCGTTTGATGTACTGTCAAAGACCACTAGACCCAAAAAGAACAATTTTACTCTCATCAGTCCACAGAATGTTACGCCATTTCTCTTTGGGCCAATTGATGTGTTCCTTTGCAAATTTTAACCGATTCTGCACATGCCGTTTTTTCAACAATGGTGCTTCACGGGGGCTTCTTGCTGATAGCTTAGCTTCAATCAAAACAATGGTGCTTTACAGGGGCTTCTTGCTGATAGCTTAGCTTCAGTCAAAACAATGGTGCTTTACGGGGGCTTCTTGCTGATAGCTTAGCTTCGATCAAACGTCTTCTGACTGTAACAGCACTTACAGGTACTTTTGATCATCTTTCCATTTTAACAATAGTTGCTCGGAAATATATTTTATAACAATGTGTGAAACATTTGCTTCCCTTCTTCCTTAATAAAGGACAATTAATGACACCTGTTTTTTCACAGAATTAATGAATTCTTTAATTAAACTCCACACTATTATTTTGAACACGCCCCTTTCAATGAATGAGTCAATTACTCAGAACAAGCAGTATGCATGTCATGACAGTTGGGTCTGTCTTTTCTATTACACTACTACATCTAGAAGTAAAGTATTTGCCATGCAGAAATATCACTACAGGTGGCACGGATGGTGCAGTGGGTAGCACTGCTGCCTCACAGCAAGGAGGTCCTGGGTTCGAATCTCCGTCGGCCGGGGCCTCTCTGTGTGGAGTTTGCATGTTCTCCCCGTGTCTGCGTGGGTTTTCTCCGGGTACTCCGGTTTCCTCCCACAGTCCAAAGACATGCAGGTTAGGCTGATTGGAGAGTCTAAATTGCCCATAGGTATGAGTGTGTGCGTGAATGGTGTGTGTGCCCTGCGATGGACTGGCGACCTGTCCAGGGTGTATTCCTGCCTTTCGCCCAATGTATGCTGGGATAGGCTCCAGCCCCCCTGCGACCCTGTTCAGGATAAGCGGGTTAGGATAATGGATGGATGGATGGAAATATCACTACTACTAATAACAGTAGTTCATCAGGTTACTGATATTGTACTGCTATTTTCTTGAACACAAGTGTATGTGATCATACAGTTGTGGGGGCGACATGGCTCAGGCAGTAAGAGCAGTTGTCTGGCAGTCGGAGGGTTGCCGGTTCGATCCCCCGTCCGGGCTGTGTCGAAGTGTCCCTGAGCAAGACACCTAACCCCCAAATTCTCCTGACGAGCTGGTTGGCGCCTTGCATGGCAGCCAATTGCCATCGGTGTGTGAGTGTGAGTGTGTGTATGAATGAGAAGCATCAATTGTACAGCACTTTGGATAAAGGCACTATATAAATGCCAACCATTTACCATTTACCATTTGATCACGCAAGGACTCGGGTCCTGAACGCACTTGTTCCTCTGTTCGATCTGCACTTAATTGTACGTCGCTCTGGAAAAGAGCGTCTGCTAAATGCCTGCGATGTAACGTAATGTAATGTAATGTAATGGTAGTGCCTGTTTGTTAATTTTCCACCCACGGAGGGCTAGTGTGAATCACAGAGAATATGTTTCTGTTCATTCTGGGCAGTTTACCTGGAAACGGTCATCACAGATCTCCTGTGGACTCTGCACTGTGGCTGAGTGTTCCTGAGGACATATTAGAAGCACCTGCCTCTACTGAAGGTGCGCAGTCTGCACATCCTCACAGGAAAGCCATACAATGTTACAGAGACCATGTCAAAGCAGGCGGCTGCAGGAATATAGACCATAGTGTTCAGGTAGATATGTGTGCGATTATGAAAAACGTGCAGCTTGAGCAGGTGTGAATTTTCGAAGTAGCCTATTGCATCACGAGGGGAGCTTGACGCCACGAGACAGATCCAGGAGAATGAAGACAGAGGCCAACACAACCGAGCATCTCAGATAGCAGTGTCAGGTGATATTAAGTATTAATAATGTATTTATGGACCAGTTGATCAGAGCAGCAGCAAGGCCCAGGGGCTGCTGTCTGTACCAGGGTCTGTCTGTACACAGCCGTCCTGTACCAGGGTCTGTCTGTACACAGCCGTCCTGTACCAGGGTCTGTCTGTCTGTACACAGCCGTCCTGTACCAGGGTCTGTCTGTCTGTACACAGCCGTCCTGTACCAGGCTCTGTCTGTACACAGTCGTCCTGTACCAGGGTCTCCTGTTTACCTGAATATGAGAAATCTATTTTCCACAAGACCGGTCAACTCCATCACAATCTGCTTAGGGCTAAGGACACAGGCATACACACACACACACACACACACCTTTACAGCCAAACTGTTTAGTAAGATAGAGAATATTGGAAGTCTCAAAAGCACATATTTTTTATTTGAAAAGGAGAGCAGACAATCAGGGCTCCTTTCCTCTCAATAACATAAGAAAAACCAAAGGAGGGCAGAGAGTCCAGCAACTATTCCAACATTCCCTGTCACAACTATTCCAACATTCACTGTCACAACTATTCCAACATTCCCTGTCACAAACCAACTCGCTTTAAAAAAGCACAATTCTGAAAGCTCCAGTTCCAGAGGGATGTGTGACCACTTAACTACAGTGTGTGTGAGTGTGTGTGTGTGTGTATGTGTATGTTTGTGTATGTATGTGTATGTGTGTGTATGTGTGTGTGTGTGTGTGTGTATGTGTGTGTGTGTGTGTGTGTATGTATGTGTGTATGTGTGTGTGTATGTGTGTGTGTGTGTATGTGTATGTGTGTGTGTGTGTGTGTGTGTATGTGTGTGTGTGTGTGTGCGTGTGTATGTGTGTGTGTCACTGCTCTCTAAGGCCAGAGAAAATCAGCCCTCCACAGCAGCTGCTCCTCCACTGCATCCTGAGTGTCTGAGGACGTTCACACTGCACTGCGCTGGAGCATCATTCCTGCGTTTCAACATCTAACACCTCTACCGGCTCTAAAGGAGTGAGTCTGTAGATCAGTGAAGTTTATTTATTTATTTCTTTCTTTTTTTGCCATTTAAGTGGGGGGCGACATGGTTCAGGCAGTAAGAGCAGTCGTCTGGCAGTCGGAGGGTTGCCGGTTCGATCCCCCGCCCGGGCTGTGTCGAAGTGTCCCTGAGCAAGACACCTAACCCCCAAATGCTCCTGACGAGCTGGTCAGCGCCTTGCATGGCAGCCAATCGCCGTCGGTGTGTGAGTGTGTGTATGAATGGGTGAATGAGAAGCATCAATTGTACAGCGCTTTGGATAAAGGCGCTATATAAAAAAAAAAAAAGCCAACCATTAGGTGAACAAAATGAAGGCTTTCAAGCAGATGGGTTTTTAGAAAATCTGTTCTGTGTGTTCTATAACAGAAATCTGTTCTGTGTTCTATTACAGAAAATCTGTTCTGTGTTCTATTACAGAAAATCTGTTCTGCGTTCTATTACAGAAAATCTGTTCTGTGTTCTATAACTTGGCTGCATTCATAGTCTTCTTGTGTGAGCAGATGAGGTTTCACAGGAACATACTGGAGCGGGCAATCTGAACGACCTATCACAAAAACCACAAAACTGAACTAAGTGTAAATATTAAAGTCATCACTCTTCTAATGGTGGAGGTCTCCTGCAACTGTAGCACACAAGCTTTCAGCACTTCTACACAACCACTTCTGTGTGTCTGTGTGTGTGTATGTACATGTGAGTGTGTGTATAAGCGTGTGTCTGTATGTCTGTGTGCATACATGTTTATGTGTGCCTGCACGTGTGTATGTACATGTGTGTGTGTATGTGTGTGTCTGTACGTGTGTATGTACATGTGAGTGTGTATGTACATGTGAGTGTGTGTATGTGTGTGAGCATACATGCTTATGTGTGTACCTTCATGTGTGTGTGTGTCTGTCTGTGTGTGTTTGTTTATGTTACATTACATTACATTAATGGCATGTGTGTGTGTGTGTGTGTGTGTGTAAGTACTGCAACATATCCCTACAGAACACACTTAAACCTATAAACCCTCTGTGTTTAAACTGCTCACTCTGGTATACTCAGCAGTACTTTAATACTTTTATTCTTCAACTGACATTCCTTTTCCCTCAAG
>NC_083769.1:51485866-51518366 GCF_963514075.1 Conger conger | reverse complement strand
GGGTGCACTCACTCGGCTGGTTCTCTCCTGTAGGAGTCTCAGGTTGTCCTTGCACTGCTGCAGCTCCTCTGACAGGGACAGCTTCTCCTGCTCCACCTCAGAGCACCTCTGCTTCACCTGCACCAGCTCCACCTGAGTGTCCTCATACTGCACACACACACACACACACCTGAGTGTCCTCATACTGCACACACACACACACACACACCTGAGTGTCCTCATACTGCACACACACACACACACCTGAGTGTCCAGAAGGAAGTACACACACACATTTTTACCAACTAGCATCCACTCCTTGCTCCAAACTCCACCCTTCGGAGAATGCGAGGAGAGGAAGTGAGGACAGGATGTCAGGATATAGCGATGGAGGAATTGAGAACAAGGATATTAGGCAAATGGAATATTCTTGATCTTTGAAGTGTCAGGTACAGCCTTCTCAATTACACATCTGGTAGATGGTGAGAGGTGGATCCACATGGAAATCAATTATACATTACACTTTCTGAAAAAAAATACTTCTACAAAGGATGAGGATGCAGATGGTTAGGGGATAGGGTATATGTGGGTGGGCAATGAGGATGCAGATGGTTGGGGATAGGGTATATGTGGGTGGGGTATGAGGATGCAGATGGTTAGGGGAGAGGGTATAAGTGGGTGGGGTATGAGGATGCAGATGGTTAGGGGATAGGGTATAAGTGGGTAGGGTATGAGGATGCAGATGGTCAGGGGAGAGGGTATAAGTGGGTAGGGTATGAGGATGCAGATGGTTAGGGGAGAGGGTATAAGTGGGTGGGGTATGAGGATGCAGATGGTTAGGGGATAGGGTATAAGTGGGTGGGGTATGAGGATGCAGATGGTTAGGGGATAGGGTATAAGTGGGTGGGGTATGAGGATGCAGATGGTTAGGGGATAGGGTATAAGTGGGTGGGGTATGAGGATGCAGATGGTTAGGGGAGAGGGTATAAGTGGGTGGGGTATGAGGATGCAGATGGTTAGGGGATAGGGTATATGTGGGTGGGGTATGAGGATGCAGATGGTTAGGGGATAGGGTATAAGTGGGTGGGGTATGAGGATGCAGATGGTTAGGGGATAGGGTATCAGTGGGTAGGCTATGAGGATGCAGATGGTTAGGGGATAGGGTATAAGTGGGTGGGGTATGAGGATGCAGATGGTTAGGGGATAGGGTATCAGTGGGTAGGCTATGAGGATGCAGATGGTTAGGGGATAGGGTATAAGTGGGTGGGGTATGAGGATGCAGATGGTTAGGGGATAGGGTATCAGTGGGTGGGGTATGAGGATGCAGATGGTTAGGGGATAGAGTATCAGTGGGTGGGGTATGAGGATGCAGATGGTTAGGGGATAGGGTATAAGTGGGTGGGGTATGAGGATGCAGATGGTTAGGGGATAGGGTATCAGTGGGTAGGCTATGAGGATGCAGATGGTTAGGGGATAGGGTATAAGTGGGTGGGGTATGAGGATGCAGATGGTTAGGGGAGAGGGTATAAGTGGGTGGGGTATGAGGATGCAGATGGTTAAGGGAGAGGGTATAAGTGGGTGGGGTATGAGGATGCAGATGGTTAGGGGATAGGGTATAAGTGGGTGGGGTATGAGGATGCAGATGGTTAGGGGATAGGGTATCAGTGGGTAGGCTATGAGGATGCAGATGGTTAGGGGATAGGGTATAAGTGGGTGGGGTATGAGGATGCAGATGGTTAGGGGATAGGGTATCAGTGGGTAGGCTATGAGGATGCAGATGGTTAGGGGATAGGGTATAAGTGGGTGGGGTATGAAGATGCAGATGGTTAGGGGATAGGGTATCAGTGGGTGGGGTATGAGGATGCAGATGGTTAGGGGATAGAGTATCAGTGGGTGGGGTATGAGGATGCAGATGGTTAGGGGATAGGGTATAAGTGGGTGGGGTATGAGGATGCAGATGGTTAGGGGATAGGGTATCAGTGGGTAGGCTATGAGGATGCAGATGGTTAGGGGATAGGGTATAAGTGGGTGGGGTATGAGGATGCAGATGGTTAGGGGAGAGGGTATAAGTGGGTGGGGTATGAGGATGCAGATGGTTAAGGGAGAGGGTATAAGTGGGTGGGGTATGAGGATGCAGATGGTTAGGGGATAGGGTATATGTGGGTAGGGTGTGAGGATGCAGATGGTTAGGGGATAGGGTATAAGTGGGTGGGGTATGAGGATGCAGATGGTTAGGGGATAGGGTATAAGTGGGTGGGGTATGAGGATGCAGATGGTTAGGGGAGAGGGTATAAGTGGGTGGGCTATGAGGATGCAGATGGTTAGGGGATAGGGTATAAGTGGGTGGGCTATGAGGATGCAGATGGTTAGGGGATAGGGTATAAGTGGGTGGGGTATGAGGATGCAGATGGTTAGGGGATAGGGTATAAGTGGGTGGGGTATGAGGATGCAGATGGTTAGGGGATAGGGTATCAGTGGGTAGGCTATGAGGATGCAGATGGTTAGGGGATAGGGTATAAGTGGGTGGGGTATGAGGATGCAGATGGTTAGGGGAGAGGGTATCAGTGGGTGGGGTATGAGGATGCAGATGGTTAGGGGAGAGGGTATAAGTGGGTGGGGTATGAGGATGCAGATGGTTAGGGGATAGGGTATAAGTGGGTGGGGTATGAGGATGCAGATGGTTAGGGGAGAGGGTATAAGTGGGTGGGGTATGAGGATGCAGATGGTTAGGGGAGAGGGTATAAGTGGGTGGGGTATGAGGATGCAGATGGTTAGGGGATAGGGTATATGTGGGTAGGGTATGAGGATGCAGATGGTTAGGGGATAGGGTATAAGTGGGTGGGGTATGAGGATGCAGATGGTTAGGGGATAGGGTATAAGTGGGTGGGGTATGAGGATGCAGATGGTTGGGGATAGGGTATATGTGGGTGGGGTATGAGGATGCAGATGGTTAGGGGAGAGGGTATAAGTGGGTGGGCTATGAGGATGCAGATGGTTAGGGGATAGGGTATAAGTGGGTGGGGTATGAGGATGCAGATGGTTAGGGGATAGGGTATAAGTGGGTGGGGTATGAGGATGCAGATGGTTAGGGGATAGGGTATCAGTGGGTAGGCTATGAGGATGCAGATGGTTAGGGGATAGGGTATAAGTGGGTGGGGTATGAGGATGCAGATGGTTAGGGGAGAGGGTATAAGTGGGTGGGGTATGAGGATGCAGATGGTTAGGGGAGAGGGTATAAGTGGGTGGGGTATGAGGATGCAGATGGTTAGGGGATAGGGTATCAGTGGGTAGGCTATGAGGATGCAGATGGTTAGGGGATAGGGTATAAGTGGGTGGGGTATGAGGATGCAGATGGTTAGGGGAGAGGGTATAAGTGGGTGGGGTATGAGGATGCAGATGGTTAGGGGATAGGGTATAAGTGGGTGGGCTATGAGGATGCAGATGGTTAGGGGATAGGGTATAAGTGGGTGGGGTATGAGGATGCAGATGGTTAGGGGAGAGGGTATAAGGGTGTAAGGGTGAACTCACTCGGCTGGTTCTCTCCTGTAGGAGTCTCAGGTTGTCCTTGCACTGCTGCAGCTCCTCTGACAGGGACAGCTTCTCCTGCTCCACCTCAGAGCACCTCTGCTTCACCTGCACCAGCTCCACCTGAGTGTCCTCATACTGCACACACACACACACACACACCTGAGTGTCCTCATACTGCACACACACACACACACACACACACACCTGAGTGTCCTCATACTGCACACACACACACACACCTGAGTGTCCTCATACTGCACACACACACACACACACACACACCTGAGTGTCCTCATACTACACACACACACACACACCTGAGTGTCCTCATACTGCACACACACACACACACCTGAGTGTCCTCATACTGCACACACACACACACACACACACCTGAGTGTCCTCATACTGCACACACACACACACACACACACACACACCTGAGTGTCCTCATACTGCACACACACACACACACACACACACACCTGAGTGTCCTCATACTGCACACACACACACACACACACACACACCTGAGTGTCCTCATACTACACACACACACACACACACACACACACCTGAGTGTCCTCATACTGCACACACACACACACACACACACCTGAGTGTCCTCATACTGCAAACGCACACACACACACGCACACACCTGAGTGTCCTCATACTGCACACACACACACACACACCTGACTGTCCTCATACTGCACACACACACACACACACACCTCTGAGGGTCCTCATACTGCACACACACACACACACACACACACACCTCTGAGGGTCCTCATACTGCACACACACACACATACACAGGTGCATTGGTACCTCTCTCTGAAGCCCTTTGATCCTGTTGGCTGCCTGGTCTGACTGGGTCTTGAGTCGGGCGGAGTCCTGCTGGTGCTGCTCCTGCTGCTCAGCCAGCCTGCTCTCCAGCGCCCCCTGTGTGCGCTCCAGGACACTGACATTGCGGCCCAGAAGGGCAGCCTGGTCCCGAGAGCTGGCAGCACGTGAGGGAGAGAAAGAGTGCGTTTATTGCATGTGTCCAGGTCAGTGTGGCAACAGGGCAAGCAGAGAACCCCAGCAACGTCCTCCAACTCATCACCTGGGATCCCCAGGCGATCCCAGGCCAGCTGGGAGATATAACCCCTCCACATATATCCTGGGTCTTCACCCAGGTGGTTGTGTCTGACCTCCTCCACCTATCAGCACTGGAGGGAGGCGGTCACCACCTCCAGTGGCTCCCCTCACCGTAGAGGAGCAGCAGTTCTACTGTGACAGCCTCCCTCATCACTGGAGTCCACCAACAGGTCCTTGGGTACCACCGCTCCCAGCAGTAACTTCCACAGAAGTTTTGAATTGAGTCCATTCAGAGTCTATGAGCCCAACCTCATCCTCCATACAGGATAAAATCCAACTCACCACCAAATACCCATCATCTGAACCAACTCACCACCAAATGCCCATCATCTGAACCAGCTCACCACCAAATGCCCATCATCTGAACCAGCTCACCACAAAATGCCCATCATCTGAACCAACTCACCACCAAATGCCCATCATCTGAACCAACTCACCACCAAATGGCCATCAGCTGAACCAGCTCACCACCAAATGCCCATCATCTGAACCAGCTCACCACCAAATGCCCATCATCTGAACCAACTCACCACCAAATGCCCATCATCTGAACCAACTCACCACCAAATGCCCATCATCTGACCGCCCAGCTCCTCTCCAAAAGATACTGTATGGCTGCAGGTATGATAACAAAACTACAAAATCGATCACTGACCTTTGTCCCAAGATGTCCTGGTACCAGGTACACTTATGAACATCCTTGTGTTCAAACATGGCGTTCGTTATGGAAAAACCATGACCAGCACAGAAGTCCAATGACATAACGCCAGACTGGGACTGTTTAGTATCCCCACTCCCAATGGGCACCCCTCACCCTGAGTAGGAGAGAGAGCCTCTATCAAGGATTCTGGTTCCAGAGGCAACATTATGTGTAGAGCTGGGCCCAACCATCTAAACCTCCCACACCAGTTCCAGCTCCTTTCCCCCAGTGAGGTAGGAACTGTAAGTTGCAGTTGCATCGTTTGTGGTACACTATCATATCTTCGTTATATAGACAGCTAGTTCCACAGCCAAATAAGTAGCTTCCTCAAAATATAGTTGGCTAGCTAAAGTGAACTTCAAAAAGACAAAACGTATAGTGTTGTGCAGCACACTAAAGTTAACATTTCATGACGTCACTTGTTCGGTGAACATTTTCTCCACTACAAAAAGACGGCAGGCTCTGTCGTGTTTGTCACTGTCAACTTTCCAAAATAGTGCATGTTGTGGTTTGAGGGTGTTTGCTGCTGCCGTTGAGTCTGAAATTACCCATTGTACCTTTAATAAAGTGTGCGTGTGTTTATGTGTGTCTTTGTATGTATTACATTTGAGCTCACCTGTACAGCTCTTTCTCCAGATGTTGCATATTTTCCTGCAGTGCAGTCTTCTCCGAGCGCAGGGTTGCACACTCTGTCTGCAGGACGGTGCAGTTCTTCTGCAGCTCACCTGCGCATACAGAACACATCCCATAAGCCTGTGCAGCTGGCCTGCGCATACAGAACACATCCCATAAGCCTGTGCAGCTGGCCTGCGCATACAGAACACATCCCATAAGCCTGTGCAGCTGGCCTGCGCATACAGAACACATCCCATAAGCCTGTGCAGCTGGCCTGCGCATACAGAACACATCCCATAAGCCTGTGCAGCTGGCCTGCGCATACAGAACACATCCCATAAGCCTGTGCAGCTGGCCTGCGCATAAGGCTGTGCAGCTGGCCTGCGCATACAGAACACATCCCATAAGGCTGGAGGACCCTGGAGGACCCTGGAGGACCCCGCTGTCTGCCCGGGTGCTGAGGGGTGACTGTACCTTGCACCTGCGCAGCCTGCGCAGATTTCTGGATCACTGTCTGCAGACGGTCCCTCAAGCTGCCGGCCTCCTGCTCGCCCTCGGCTGCTCTCCGGCGCCACCTGTCCAGCTCGGCGGTAACTGCGCCCAGACTCTCCTGCAGGGCGGCCCTCTCTCTCTCGCGCTCGCTCACCCCGGCCTCCAGCGCACCGCGCAGCTTCCGCGCCTCGTCCTGGGCAGCGGAGACGATGCCGTCCCGCTCTGCGCTCAACATCTTCACCTGCCCCTGCAGCTTCTGCACCTGGGCTGAGAGAGGAGAGAGAGACTGTGAGCGTGAGGGAGTCAGAGAGCGCAGTATACGCAAAGGGAGGGGTTAGTCGCTGGGTGTCATACCAATAGGCTTTGAATGCCTCAGCTTCTCATGGAAACTCACCCTGCAGAGCCTGGATGTGATTGGCTGATTCCTGGGAGTGGAGCTGGGTTTCTCTCCTCTCCTTCTCCAGCACGTCTGTGGCATGAGACGCAAGATGGGGCCCGTCACACATTACAGACACATGCACAATGGATTGTTCTCCGTCAGTTCATTCGCTGGTTTGTGCGTTTGTTTGTCACACCGTAGTATTATGTGTAAATAAAATGGCGGTAGCCCCAGTGAAGTGGATTTGCTCATGTGTGTCAGTGTGTTCAGAGCTGCATACCCTGGAGCTCCACACATCTGCGGCCAGCTTGGTCCTGGGCCTCACGTAGCTCCGCCTCTCTGGACCGAAGCTCCGCCTCTCTGGACTGAAGCCCCGCCTCTCTGGACTGAAGCTCTGCCTCTCTGGATTTAAGCCCCGCCTCTCTGGACTGAAGCTCTCCACTCCTACAATCCTCTGCTCAATTAAAGGGTTAAGATCAATGAAAGGCTTAGGGTTAAGGTTAAGGTCAATGAAAGGGTGAGAATTGATTTGATCCATAACTTAAATCTAATTTTCAATAGTGCTAAGTTCAAACACAATCAGATTCATCCATCCATCCATCCATCCATCCATTATCTTAACCCGCTTATCCTGAACAGGGTCGCAGGGGGGCTGGAGCCTATCCCAGCATACATTGGGCAAAAGGCAGGAATACACCCTGGACAGGTCGCCAGTCCTTCGCAGGGCACACACACCATTCACACCCATGGGCAATTTAGACCCTCCAATCAGCCTAACCTGCATGAGGAAACCGGAGTACCCGGAGGAAACCCACGCAAACACGGGGAGAACATGTAAACTCCGCACAGAGAGGCCCCGGCCGACGGGGGAGACCCAGGACCTCCTTGCTGTGAGGCGGCAGTGCTACCCACTGCATCATCCATGCCGCCCGCCCCACAATATTTGAATATCGGAATATTTTTAAAAGCAAGCTGTAGGTTATGAGTAGCTAGTTGAGTTCAGTTATCATAACAATATAAAATAGTGCCATCAGCATAATAATTAAATTTACAGTTGTATAAAGATACAGAAATATTATTTATGTAAATGGAAAATAAAATAGGGCCCAAAATCAGGCCCTGTGGGACACCTTTATTTATTTGAAGGAATTCTGATTTCACATCAATTACTTTGATACATAGAGATCTTTCTGACAGACAGTTTTCAAACCAGGAACTTGACAGTGAGCAACAACCAATAACTGACAGTTAATTTAGTAAAAGAGACAGTGTCAAATGCGTCTATAAAGATGGCTGCAGAATGTCTATTAAACAAAGCAGACATGAGATTGTGGTGTGACCAGACCTAAAACCAGACTGGAAACTGCTTCATATCGAGTGATCAGTAAGAAAGGCTGTAAACTCTTTATTTACAGTTTCTAAAACTTTAGCAAAACAAGGCAGTTAAAAAAGCGGTTTGAGTTCCCTCCTTTATGCAGGGGCAAAACATCCCAAACCTTTGGAATAGTAGATTGCTATTGCTAAAGTGTGTAGTAACCTCTGACATTATTGGGGTTGAGAGTTTGAGGAAAAAATGGTTCTAAATTACCAGTCGCTTTCTTACTGTCTATAGTGAAAAGTGCATTTGAAACTTCAGACGGTGAAAAGGTGCAAAGTGCAGAGAGATGTAGTATTTGTATTCATGGGGAAATGTAGTGATTTGTAGACCTAAGTGAATGGCCAGGAACTGCTGAAATGTTTTTATAGGTTTCCAGCGGCTACATAATGCTGATTGGCATTAAGGCAAAGGCAAAGGCAATAGCAGTGTGTTTGATTAACTGGCAACCTTCAAGGTTCACATGCATTGGTAGTGAGATTTCTGTATTTCTGTTATTGCTGGAGACAGGCAGCAGGAGGCGCTGTTCACTCACACATGCAGCACGGCAGCAGCCTAGTCCAGCTGCAGAGGGCTTTCGTGCATGTTTGTGTGTGTATGTAAAAGCTCAAAGACCCTCCTGTTCTCTGTGTCAGACACTCAGCTCCATGCCCACTGCTCCAAACAGACTGAGCCTTTTCAAAATATTACACTGCAGTCATATCACACTGCAGTCATATCACACTGCAGTCATATCACTGCAGTCATATCACACTACAGTCATATCACACTGTAGTCATATCACACTGTAGTCATATCACACTACAGTCATATCACACTACAGTCATATCACACTACAGTCATATCACTGCAGTCATATCACACTACAGTCATATCACTGCAGTCATATCACACTACAGTCATATCACACTACAGTCATATCACTGCAGTCATATCACACTACAGTCATATCACTGCAGTCATATCACACTACAGTCATATCACACTACAGTCATATCACTGCAGTCATATCACACTGCAGTCATATCACACTGCAGTCATATCACACTGCAGTTATATCACTGCAGTCATATCACACTGCAGTCATATCACTGCAGTCATATCACACTACAGTCATATCACACTGCAGTCATATCACTGTAGTCATATCACACTACAGTCATATCACACTACTACACTATACTCATATCACACTAAAGTCAGCAGCAGCTGCATGCTAATGCTAATGCTAACTCCTGCTGCTAGCCTAAGTGGTGAGCTATTGAGCAAGCACCATCTGTACAACTGGCCTACTTAGCTTTTGAGCAAACTATCCCTCAAGCTAAAGTAAGTCACAAGCAAGCCTGGGCAATCTAGATAAACTGGTGCATCCAGGCAGCTGGAGCTGTGCTGTACTGGAATGGGGGTGTGGTGCATTCTGGGTAAGTAGAGGAATGACCTGACAAAGAATTAAGGGATTGACATTGACAGTGTCTGTGAGAGCTTGCTGCTTTGTTTTCAGAGAAACTCCCCTTCCATGTGCACTCAGGGAGCACTTTATTAGAGTTGTATTTTAACCTTATTAAGTCTAAGGGGGGCGGGGAAAATCAGGAGGGAGGACTAAGGTAGAGTTTGAAAAGGTGTGTTCAGAGATGCTCTTCTGCATACCACTGTTTAATGTGTGGTTATTAGCATTACTGTCACCTTCCTGTCAGCTTTGACCAGTCTGAACCTTCTCCTCTGACCCCTCTCATTAACAACCCATTTTTGCTTGCAGAACTGCTGCTCACTGGATGTTTTTTCAATTCTCTGCAAACTGTTGTGAATGAAAATCCCAGAAGATCAGCAGTTTCTGAGATACTCAAACCACCCTGTCTGGCACCAATATTCATTCCATAGTCAAAGTCACTTAGATCAAATTTATTCCGCATTCTGACATTTGGTCTGAAAATGTCATTTGGAACCTCTTGACCACATCTGCATGCTTTTATGCATTTAGTTGCAGCCACATGATTGGCTAATTAAATATTTGCATTAACAATCAGGTGTATAAGTCTACCTAATAAAGTGCTCACTGAGTGTATATAGCACTTATCTGACACTCAAAGCACTTTTATAGGGATATACCGAGGTCATGCACCTCGGTTAACATCTGAGCTGAAAGATGGCATCTCTTCCTACAGCACAGTGTCCTCATCCCTGCACTGGGGCATTGGGGTTAATTTGACCAGAGGAAAGATCGCCCCCCTACTGGCCCACCAACACCACCTCAAGGTGCAATGCAGGGTTAAGGGCCTTGCTCAAGGGCCCAACGGCAGTGCAGATTATTGTGGCTATGCCGGGATTAGAACCACCGACCTTGTGTGTCCCAGTCATTTACCTTAACCACTACGCTACAGGCCGCCCCATTACTAACCAAGCCCACACCTGCTTATCTTCAACCATTTACTAACCAAGCCCACACCTGCTTAGCTTCAGCCATTAGGCAGTCTGACACTTGAAAGGGAGATGGAGTCTCTCTGGTTCTAATTTTACACAATGACCCAGTTCAACATTCAGCCTCTTCAGCCCCTGAAATGAGCTGCACAGGAAGTGCCTCAGGGACCGGATCTATGAGGCTGAAACAGACTCTGCACTGAGCACTGACTGCAGCTTTATCTACACTGAGCGTGAGACAAACTCCACAGAAACTACCGTTACAACTGATACTTTACTGCAGTCACAGTCAGTACTGCAGAGTCACAGTCAGTAGGAGTCACAGTCAGTACTGCAGAGACACAGTCAGTAGGAGTCACAGTCAGTACTGCAGAGTCACAGTCAGTAGGAGTCACAGTCAGTACTGAAGAGACACAGTCAGTAGGAGTCACAGTCAGTACTGCAGAGTCACAGTCAGTAGGAGTCACAGTCAGTACTGCAGAGTCACAGTCAGTAGGAGTCACAGTCAGTACTGCAGAGTCACAGTCAGTATTGAAGGGAAACCCAGTCCATACTACAGTCACAGTAAGATGCAGTCCTCCATGTCCTCCAAAGGCTGAATCCTGACTAACTACCCAGGGCTCACATAACTGCACCTCAGTCACTTCAACAGAGGCTCCGCCCAACACTGGATTATTTAATGCCCTTCGCCTCCAATCATGTAGCTCTCCTTCTTTTAGTTTTCCTCTAGTTCTACTCAAGTATCGATAAGCCCTAATTTTAAGATGCATTACATTACATTACATTAATGGCATTTGGCAGACGCTCTTATCCAGAGTGATGTACAGTTGATTAGACTAAGCAGGAGACAATCTTCCCCTGGAGCAATGCACTGGGGATCGAACCACCGAGCTTGTGGGTCCCAGTCATGTACCTTACCCACTGCTACAGGCCGCCCTATAAACATTTGAATGTTATGTTGGTAATGTCGCGAAAATGCTGAAATCATATTTTATCATATTTTTTACAGTTTAACTAACGTTAGCATCATAGCGGTAGCATTATAGCATGTTCGCTAGTGAATCATGCTACAGTTTTAAGCATTTTCATATCAAAAGCAGCATTTGCTTTACATATGCACAGAGGAATGGTGGTCTTATGTATTGTACTTGTTTCAGACCGGGTACACTAGGTTATGGAACCCCGCTAGCTAGTTAATCCCATTTTTGTTTCATATTAATAATACTCAACTATTTGGAGCCAAAAGTAATATTAGCTTTACTTCTGTGATACTTGTTCATGCATATGGTATATCAAACAATGGCCTAGTTACTTATATCACCATAGCTGTGGTAACGTTAGCTATATCGCTAGTGAAATCTATTGTGGTTTTAAAACTTTTCTTTCATGATATGTAATTATTTGGACATTAACTGTCATGAAGTATGAGTGTTTTAGCCAAAGAAAACACAATCAATAGTGTTTATACACAATTTATTTTTACTAGCAGCAGCGAACAAACGTTACTAGATACAGTGGTGTGAAAAAGTGTTTGCCCCTTCCTGATTTCTTATTTTTTTGCATGTTTGTCACACTTAAATGTTTCAGATCATCAAACAAATTTAAATATTATTCAAAGACAACACAAGTAAACACAAAACTTAACTGTGGTTTATCAAACCTGAGTTCAATTTCTCTAGCTACACCCAGGCCTGATTACTGCCACACTTGTTCTCAATCAAGAAATCACTTAAATAGGACCTGCCTAACAAAGTGAAGTCGACCAAATGATCCTCAAAAGCTAGACATCATGCCGAGATCTAAAGAAATTCAGGAACAAATGAGAAAGAAAGTAATTGAGATCTATCAGTCTGGAAAAGGTTATAAAGCCATTTCTAAAGCTTTGGGACTCCAGCGAACCACAGCGAGAGCCATTATCCACAAATGGCGAAAACATGGAACAGTGGTGAACCTTCCCAGGAGTGGCCGGCCGACCAAAATTACCCCAAGAGCGCAGCGACTACTCATCCAAGAGGTCACAAAAGACCCCACAACAACATCCAAAGAACTGCAGGCCTCACTTGCCTCAGTTAAGGTCAGTGTTCATGACTCCACCATAAGAAAGAGACTGGGCAAAAATGGTTTGTCTTGGAAAAAAAGTTCCAAGACAAAAACCACTGCTGAGCAAAAACGAACATTAAGGCTCGTCTCAATTTTGCCAGAAAACATCTTGATGATCCCCAAGACTTTTGGGAAAATACTCTGTGGTCTGACGAGACAAAAGTTTAACTTTTTGGAAGGTGTGTGTCCCATTACATCTGGCGTAAAAGTAACACCGCATTTCAGAAAAAGAACATCATACCAGCAAGTCCACCTCTGAATGGCTGAAGAAAAACAAAATGAAGACTTTGGAGTGGCCTAGTCAATGTCCTGACCTGAATCCTATTGAGATGCTGTGGCATGACCTTAAAAAGGCGGTTCATGCTCGAAAACCCTCCAATGTGGCTGAATTACAACAATTCTGCAAAGATGAGTGGGCCAAAATTCCTCCACAGCGCTGTAAGAGACTCATTGCAAGTTATCGCAAATGCTTGATTGCAGTTGTTGCTGCTAAGGGTGGCCCAACCAGTTATTAGGTTTAGGGGGCAATCACTTTTTCACACAGGGCCATGTAGGTTTGGATTTTTTTTCTCCCTTAATAATAAAAACCTTCATTTAAAAACTGCATTTTGTGTTTACTTGTGTTGTCTTTGACTAATATATAAATTTGTTTGATCTGAAACATTTAAGCGTGACAAACATGCAAAAAAATAAGAAATCAGGAAGGGGGCAAACACTTTTTCACACCACTGTATAACCATTGCACAGGACAATGCTGCCATCTGCCTTATTTCACTACAAATCCATCTTTTGCTTCATCTCTCGTAATGGCCCTTATGCACAGCTTTCTTTGCTGCTTGTTGGAAGGAATTAAATGACAAATATGGTTGTTTTGTCTTTATTTGCTTCTGAACCAGAGTTTTCTGCGAGGAACTAACTCAGAACCTAGCTACAGGAAGGCTGACAGCACTCCTTCCGGTTTCCTACCCGGAAATGTGAGATAGGCCTATTGGGCTAGCAGTGTGAATCTGTCAAATTCCAATCCCAGTTCACCCACGAGACCTGCTCCAATCTCAGTGCTTTTAATAGCAGTGCCATTCTCTAGTGTCACACACACACACACACACACACAGGACCCCCTCTATCTGCACACACACACACTACTCCTGCTCTCCTCAAACACTACTCCTGCTCTCCTCAAACACTCCTGCTCTCCTCAAACACTACTCCTGCTCTCCTCAAACACTCCTGCTCTCCTCAAACACTCCTCCTGCTGTCCTCAAACACTACTCCTGCTCCCCTCAAACACTACTCCTGCACTCCTCAAACACTCCTCCTGCCTCCTGCTCTCCTCAAACAGTCCTGCTCTCCTCAAACACTACTCCTGCTCTCCTCCATTACCCAGCATGCACAGTGCCCCTCCTCACACAGCAGAGTAGAGTAGAGTTACCCGTGAGGTTGTTCATGGCTTCCATCTCTTTCTTCTCCTCCATTCTGACTGTGAAAGAGGGAGAGAGAGATCAGTCCAGCGACATCACCCAGCCTGCACACAGACAGGCTGCAGGCATTACAAGCACCACATCACCCAGCCCTCACACAGACAGGCATTATAAGGACTGCATGAATGTCCTTGTTCTCACTCTCAGACCACAGCTCTATAAACCACACTGCAGGCAGAAACACATAAGCAGAACATAAAACTACCAAACTGGCAAAACTCAAATCAAGCAACTCATTAAAACACAGATTACCAACAACACTGACCCCAGCCAGTTCATAGTGCATAAAACTCAAATGAATTAATCAATACATTTAACAGATAAAAGTAAAAACCAGGTCAATTTACAGTTGTGAAAGCAGTTGTTTTTAAATGAACATGGAACAGGAGTAAAAGGCATACTTGGCAAATTACTGAAGCTTCTGAAAAGGGAAGTAGTACAAATTGAATATATTCAACCCAGCAGGACAGAGGCAACAAATAAACATGAAATCCAGTACCTGGGATTAAAAGGCGGTGAGGAGCAGAAGTTGCAGCGTTACCCGTGGAGTGGTTGGAGCAGTCCGTTCCCCTGCGCAGTGTGCCTGGCACTGTCCCGTCGGCACCATCCATCTCAGACTCTGAGAGGGGTGGAAGAGACCATTCTGAGGCGGGGGGGGGGGGGGGGGGGGAGCATGCTGTGCTAAGAGATACTGAAACAGCTTCTAAGAGACAGACTGTCTTTGTTCATCTGAGCGCTCATGGAGGAGTGTGTGTTACCTCTGCTGTGCTGAGCGCAGGTGTGTGTGTGTGTGTGTGTTATCTGTGCTGAGCGCAGGTGTGTGTGTTATCTGTGCTGTGCTGAGGGGCAGGTGTGTGTGTTATCTGTGCTGTGCTGAGGGCAGGTGTGTGTGTGTGTGTGTTATCTGTGCGGTGCTGAGGGGCAGGTGTGTGTGTTCAGCCTGCTGTTCTATTACATAGTCATTCATACACTAATATAACTGAGGGAGGGGGCTTACTCTGGACAAAATGTCCTCTTTCAAACATAACAAATTAGCCCTTCACGGCCCTGGGCTGAATGCTTTAACCCTGTAATGTTGTTCTCCACGCAGAGAGCAGATCTGTGGCAGAAAAGGCTAGCGCATGACCAGCGGGAGGGGGGCAGGGTGCGTGGCAGCCCCCTGCAGCAGGGGCCAATCAGGGCGCGGCACAGTGACATCCTGTTAGTCCACACCTGTGGTGCTCTCATGCTAATCACGCTAACCCCACACTAATCACGCTAATCTGGCCCGGCCAGCTTTCCACATGAAGAGATCAGCAGTCAGTACATGAGAGAGAGAGTGTGTGTGTGTGTGTGTGTGTGTGTGTGTGAATGAGAGAGAGAGAGACAGAGAGAGAGAAAGACAGAGGGCGTGAGAAAGAGATACAGAGATAGACACACAGATAGCGTGAGAGAGAGATCTTGACAGGATCTTTCCTCAGGGTTATTCTGGAGACACAGAAATGCAGTCCTGTGAAAGCCCCGCTGTTCAGACCAACAGCCGCCACGGCAACCTAACATACCGCCATGGCAACCTACATAACCACCCCGATACACACAGCCACAGACCCACCATTGGCATGTAAGAGTTCAAATTTCTCTCTGAGACAATAGAGGTTTATCTTATCTAATCTTACATAACATAAGTTTCTCCTACACACAGCTGATAATATAATTGTACATAATAGCACAGAGGCTCCGGCCCTATACCAAGAGCACAGAGAGAAAATATGTACTGGAAACCACACAGCGCTGGTGGAATACTCAATCTCTACTCAGTCTCTACTCAGCCCCTATTCAATCTCTACTCAGCCTTTACCCAGAGACCTGTGCGCTGTTAGAGTCTTGTTTTAATCATATTTCTTTTAAAAAACAGTCTTAGAGATGTGACGTGCGTCACTAAACCCCAGTATTTACACTTGAAGGCAGTGAAACATCACACACACAGATCATTACCGGGATTAACCATGGTAATCTGCTTTAAACACACAGGCCGGCCCCTTCTGTGTGAAGCTTTCACATGCTGACCGACCTTGTGTGTGCGTGCGGTCCTCCATCACACAAGTCCTCTGAGCAGGAACCGCAGTTAGGGTCAGGGCTAGTGTGGAGTCGCTGTGTGTTCATGGAGTCGCTGTGTGTTCATGGAGTCACTGTGTGTTCATGGAGTCACTGTGTGTTCATCTAAAACACACCATATTTGGGGCTCATTATAAAACAGGGCGCTTATGTTTATTAGCATACACACTGTAACTGTGTTATTTATGGAAAGTCTGTATTTAGCTGACGTCTGACTCAGGTTTTAATGGAGAAAAGGGTGTCCCAGGGGAACAGAGCCCATTAATACACAGGGCCCAAGTGGTTTGAACAAGGCCAATGCAATTAACTCACTTCCAGCTCAATAAACCCACAGAGAGTCCAGGAGGAACACTTCCATTAAAACATGATTTTAACCCAGAGACAGGCTCACTCAGAACCAAAACTAAAAACCTTTTTGTTTCTCTGGTAGGTCTGCTGTGCGGCTGCCATAGAGAAACTTTTCCAGGATTTCAATGCCCATATTTATATTTATTTATTTCAGAAATAATAACTACGTTATATTGGCGAAGGACCTGGTGACTGAATTTTAGTCAAGCCCTGGTGTAGCCATGACAAGATCTGCATAACAGTTGGGCCCTTGAGCAAAGCCTTTAACCCTGCATTGCTCCAAAGCATCAGCTAAATAACAATAATATTTTTATTATTGTACAAAAAAAGGCACATTTCATGTACATTGCTGGATACATTTGAATGACAAAAGCAGTCAATAGAAGCGAACAGCAGAACTGTGAGGAAACAGCCTACTCATTGCAGCAGCTGAAATGCTTATTTACATCCACAAAAATAAAACCTCTGTAATGTCCATGAAGTGCTGAAGTCTTTAAGATGCACAGATTACATCATCAGAACTAAGACCTTCAACCTAACAAAAAATGATTTATGGCTTTGATTAGTAACCCATTACTGTGTGAACTACAGTACAATGCCCTCTTCCTCTCTGTAGGGGCAGGGTCTGTATCAGAGAGAGAGTAACAAAGCGCTCTCTCTCTGTAGGAGCAGGGTCTCTTATCAGAGAGAGAGTAACACAGCGCTCTCTCTCTCTGTAGGAGCAGGGTCTACAGAGAGAGAGTAACAAAGCGCTCTCTCTCTCTCTTTAAGAGCAGGGTCTGTATCAGAGAGAGAGTAACACAGCGCTCTCTCTCTCTGTAGGAGCAGGGTCTATCAGAGAGAGAGTAACACAGTGCTCTCTCTCTGTAGGAGCAGGGTCTACAGAGAGAGAGTAACAAAGTGCTCTCTCTCTGTAGGAGCAGGGTCTACAGAGAGAGAGTAACAAAGCGCTCTCTCTCTCTCTTTAAGAGCAGTGTCTGTATCAGAGAGAGAGTAACAAAGCGCTCTCTCTCTCTGTAGGAGCAGGGTCTGTATCAGAGAGAGAGTAACACAGCGCTCTCTCTCTGTAGGAGCAGGGTCTACAGAGAGAGTAGACCCTAGCGCTCACTCTCTCTCTTTAACTGACAAGGAAGAAAGTAAAATATTAGAATCAAACACTGCCCCCTGCTGTCTCCTGCCTGCTCTGCAGTGATGCGCAGTGATGCACAGTGATGTGCAGTGATGCACAGTGATCTGCAATGATGCGCAGTTACCCTGCAGAGATGTGAGATGCTGCTTTGAGTCACTGTTCGTCTTCGGCTCCTGCTTTTGCGCCTTCAGACTCTGGAGGAGGAGCTGCACCTGCTTCTGCATCCTCTCCTCCCGCTGCCTCTCGGCCACCTGAACACACCGCCATTATAACGTAAAAACACAACACGATTATAACAAACGAACACACCGTGATTATAATGTACAAACACACCGCGATTATAATGTACAAACATAACGCGATTATAACCTACAAACACACCATGATTATAATGTACAAACACATTGCCATTATAACCTACAAACACACTGCCATTATAATGTACAAACACACCGCCATTATAACCTACAAACACACCATGATTATAATGTACAAACACACCGCCATTATAATGGACAAACATATCGCCATTATAACTAACAAACACACCGTGATTATTATGTACAAACACACCTCCATTATAATGTACAAGCACACCGCGATTATAGCGTACAAACACACCGCTGTACACTCCAGGACTATAACGTACACACTGCTCCCTGACTACCTGAGAGCACCGCAGACCACTGATGCTTTTAAAAGAGGGCTAAAAATCTACCTCTTTACTAAAGCCTTTTCTTAGTTTTTATATTTTATTTTATTGGGTGTTTTATTCCCTGTTTTTACCCTGTAGCACTTTGAGATTTGGTCTCCAAATGTAAAGTGCACTATAAATAAAATGCATTATTATTATTATTATTATTGCTGAACACACCGCGATTATCATGCACAAACACACAGCATTGAGCCCGTGCCTTTAGGGTCAGGTCCCTGACGAGGTCGACAGCCATGTTGAGCTCCTGCCCAGCGCATGCTCTCAGCTGCCGCAGGTGGAGGCCGCACCACTGGGAAACACAGGGGAAAGCACAGCCAATCAGGGGCCACCTGCACTGAGCCCAGCCAATCACTGATGACGTACTGCTGCTGTACACAGCCAGTTAGAGATATACTAGAATAGGTAAAAATCTGAGTGAGTTCGACTCGTGTAGTTTAAACAGACTGAGAGTCTCCAAGACTGCAGCTTACACGAAGACACCTGGCTCCTCATCTCCACCTGCCTGAGGGTCTGTGAAGTCTTTCATAGACACCAGGGTATATAACTCCTTCCTAAACATGACGTAAACATTCACAAGCACTACATAGACATAGCTAAATACTTCTGTTCATAAATTCCAACAAATGCCAATAGGAAAGTGATGAGTGTAAGTTAGTTGGTATATCACCATAGTGCCACTTAGTGTCATCATTGGAGACATCACTGAATAGTTGCAGTTATTGACATAAGCATTTAGGAATGATTATGTAGGCATATGAAGGAGCTATATACTGGCTATGAGAACCAGAACAGAAGTGCTACCAAACTGCCTTCAGCGGCCATTTTTCTGAAGGCAGTACACAACTTTCTCAATATCATTAGCTAATGTTAGCACGTCCATAGTGTACAAAGACAGGAACTATGTTTGAGAGTGTTGGCTAATGTTGGCTTGGGTTCACCTTGCTGAAGGCGTCACCAGTTTGCACCAGGGGGGTTGAGCCAGAACTCCATCCATCCATCCATTATCTGAACCCGCTTATCCTGATCAGGGTCGCAGGGGGGCTGGAGCCTATCCCAGCATACATTGGGCGAAAGGCAGGAATACACCCTGGACAGGTCGCCAGTCCATCGCAGGGCACACACACCATTCACTCACACACTCATGCCTACGGGCAATTTAGACTCTCCAATCGGCCTAACCTGCATGTCTTTGGACTGTGGGAGGAAACCGGAGTACCCGGAGGAAACCCACGCAGACACGGGGAGAACATGCAAACTCCGCACAGAGAGGCCCCGGCCGACGGGGATTCGAACCCAGGACCTCCTTGCTGTGAGGCGGCAGTGCTACCCACTGCACCATCCGTGCCGCCTGAGCCAGAACTCACCCCAGATAAAGTCTGGAGCATGTCCTCCATGATCTCAATCCTGGAAAAAAGCTGCTCTTCATCTGCTAGGCCTATATCCTACAGAGTAGAAAGAGCACAAGATTGGCTTTTAACACGTCTTTGAATCTCTTCTGTTGTCCACCTCATTTACAAGCTGGGAGTACAGGAGACATATGTCTCACATCCAAACAACATGACCACTTGGGGCGGCTTGTAGCGTAGTGGTTAAGGTACATGACTGGGAGCCACAACGTCAGTGGTTCGAATCCCGGTCGAGCCACAATAAAAATGATCCGCACAGCCTTTGGGCCCTTGAGCAAGGCCCTTAACCCCACATTGCTCCCCGGGCGCTGCACTGTGGCTGCCCACTGCTCCTAGGTAACTAGGATGGGTCAAATGCAGAGGACAAATTACCCCACGGGGTTCAATAAAAGTGTATCTTATCTTATGAGCTGGTTCTAAGGCTTCAACACTTGTTGTTTTTACTTTATTATTCAATATGCTGGTGTTGGTTCTCCTGTCTTGCCAGCTGATATTTAAGATGTTTCGAAGACAGAGTTGATGGAACTTGTCAAGAGGCTTCAGATTAAAGCTAGATCATGCAGCGTGCTCACAGCAGACAGTGCACAAGCGCTCAGTGATGTTTAAAGGTGTGTTTATAGAGTTTAAAAGCTCAGTGAATTTTAAAGGTGTGTTCATAGAGTTTAAAAGCTCAGTGAAGTTTAAAGGTGTGTTCATAGAGTTTAAAAGCTCAGTGAAGTTTAAAGGTGTGTTCATAGAGTTTAAAAGCTCAGTGAAGTTTAAAGGTGTGTTTATAGAGTTTAAAAGCTCAGTGAAGTTTAAAGGTGTGTTTATAGAGTTTAAAAGCTCAGTGAAGTTTAAAGGTGTGTTTATAGAGTTTAAAAGCTCAGTGATGTTTAAAGGTGTGTTTATAGAGTTTAAAAGTTCAGTGATGTTTAAAGGTGTGTTCATAGAGTTTAAAAGCTCAGTGAAGTTTAAAGGTGTGTTTATAGAGTTTAAAAGCTCAGTGAAGTTTAAAGGTGTGTTTATAGAGTTTAAAAGCTCAGTGAAGTTTAAAGGTGTATTTATAGAGTTTAAAAGCTCAGTGATGTTTAAAGGTGTGTTTATAGAGTTTAAAAGCTCAGTGAAGTTTAAAGGTGTGTTTATAGAGTTTAAAAGCTCAGTGAAGTTTAAAGGTGTGGTTATAGAGTTTAAAAGCTCAGTGACGTTTAAAGGTGTATTTATAGAGTTTAAAAGCTCAGTGATGTTTAAAGGTGTGTTTATAGAGTTTAAAAGCTCAGTGAAGTTTAAAGGTGTGTTTATAGAGTTTAAAAGCTCAGTGAAGTTTAAAGGTGTATTTATAGAGTTTAAAAGCTCAGTGATGTTTAAAGGTGTGTTTATAGAGTTTAAAAGCTCAGTGAAGTTTAAAGGTGTGTTTATAGAGTTTAAAAGCTCAGTGAAGTTTAAAGGTGTATTTATAGAGTTTAAAAGCTCAGTGAAGTTTAAAGGTGTGTTTATAGAGTTTAAAAGCTCAGTGAAGTTTAAAGGTGTATTTATAGAGTTTAAAAGCTCAGTGATGTTTAAAGGTGTGTTTATAGAGTTTAAAAGCTCAGTGACGTTTAAAGGTATATTTATAGAGTTTAAAAGCTCAGTGACATTTAAAGGTGTGTTTATAGAGTTTAAAAGCTCAGTGAAGTTTAAAGGTGTGTTTATAGAGTTTAAAAGCTCAGTGAAGTTTAAAGGTGTGTTTATAGAGTTTAAAAGCTCAGTGATGTTTAAAGGTGTGTTTATAGAGTTTAAAAGTTCAGTGATGTTTAAAGGTGTGTTCATAGAGTTTAAAAGCTCAGTGAAGTTTAAAGGTGTGTTTATAGAGTTTAAAAGCTCAGTGAAGTTTAAAGGTGTGTTTATAGAGTTTAAAAGCTCAGTGAAGTTTAAAGGTGTATTTATAGAGTTTAAAAGCTCAGTGATGTTTAAAGGTGTGTTTATAGAGTTTAAAAGCTCAGTGAAGTTTAAAGGTGTGTTTATAGAGTTTAAAAGCTCAGTGAAGTTTAAAGGTGTGGTTATAGAGTTTAAAAGCTCAGTGACGTTTAAAGGTGTATTTATAGAGTTTAAAAGCTCAGTGATGTTTAAAGGTGTGTTTATAGAGTTTAAAAGCTCAGTGACGTTTAAAGGTGTGTTTATAGAGTTTAAAAGCTCAGTGATGTTTAAAGGTGTATTTATAGAGTTTTAAAGCTCAGTGATGTTTAAAGGTGTGTTTATAGAGTTTAACAGCTCAGTGAAGTTTAAAGGTGTGTTTATAGAGTTTAAAAGCTCAGTGAAGTTTAAAGGTGTGTTCATAGAGTTTAAAAGCTCAGTAAAGTTTAAAGGTATGTTTATAGAGTTTAAAAGCTCAGTGAAGTTTAAAGGTGTGTTTATAGAGTTTAACAGCTCAGTGATGTTTAAAGGTGTATTTATAGAGTTTTAAAGCTCAGTGATGTTTAAAGGTGTGTTCATAGAGTTTAACAGCTCAGTGAAGTTTAAAGGTGTGTTTATAGAGTTTAAAAGCTCAGTGAAGTTTAAAGGTGTGTTCATAGAGTTTAAAAGCTCAGTAAAGTTTAAAGGTATGTTTATAGAGTTTAAAAGCTCAGTGAAGTTTAAAGGTGTGTTTATAGAGTTTAACAGCTCAGTGAAGTTTAAAGGTGTGTTTATAGAGTTTAAAAGCTCAGTGAAGTTTAAAGGTGTGTTTATAGAGTTTAAAAGCTCAGTGAAGTTTAAAGGTGTGTTTATAGAGTTTAAAAGTTCATTGATGTTTAAAGGTGTGTTCATAGAGTTTAAAAGCTCAGTGAAGTTTAAAGGTATGTTTATAGAGTTTAAAAGCTCAGTGATGTTTAAAGGTGTGTTTATAGAGTTTAACAGCTCAGTGATGTTTAAAGGTGTGTTTATAGAGTTTAACAGCTCAGTGAGGTTTAAAGGTGCGTTTATAGAGTTTAAAAGCTCAGTGAAGTTTAAAGGTGTGGTTATAGAGTTTAAAAGCTCAGTGATGTTTAAAGGTGTGTTCATAGAGTTTAAAAGCTCAGTGATGTTTAAAGGTGTGTTTATAGAGTTTAAAAGTTCAGTTATGTTTAAAGGTGTGTTTATAGAGTTTAACAGCTCAGTGAGGTTTAAAGGTGCGTTTATAGAGTTTAAAAGCTCAGTGACGTTTAAAGGTGCGTTTATAGAGTTTAAAAGCTCAGTGAAGTTTAAAGGTGTGATTATAGAGTTTAAAAGCTCAGTGATGTTTAAAGGTGTGTTCATAGAGTTTAAAAGCTCAGTGATGTTTAAAGGTGTGTTTATAGAGTTTAAAAGCTCAGTGATGTTTAAAGGTGTGTTTATATGGTTTAACAGCTCAGTGAAGTTTAAAGGTGTGTTTATAGAGTTTAAAAGCTCAGTGAAGTTTAAAGGTATGTTTATAGAGTTTAAAAGCTCAGTGATGTTTAAAGGTGTGTTTATAGAGTTTAAAAGCTCAGTGACGTTTAAAGGTGTGTTTATAGAGTTTAAAAGCTCAGTGAATTTTAAAGGTGTGTTCATAGAGTTTAAAAGCTCAGTGAAGTTTAAAGGTGTGTTCATAGAGTTTAAAAGCTCAGTGAAGTTTAAAGGTGTGTTCATAGAGTTTAAAAGCTCAGTGAAGTTTAAAGGTGTGTTTATAGAGTTTAAAAGCTCAGTGAAGTTTAAAGGTGTGTTTATAGAGTTTAAAAGCTCAGTGAAGTTTAAAGGTGTGTTTATAGAGTTTAAAAGCTCAGTGATGTTTAAAGGTGTGTTTATAGAGTTTAAAAGTTCAGTGATGTTTAAAGGTGTGTTCATAGAGTTTAAAAGCTCAGTGAAGTTTAAAGGTGTGTTTATAGAGTTTAAAAGCTCAGTGAAGTTTAAAGATGTGGTTATAGAGTTTAAAAGCTCAGTGATGTTTAAAGGTGTGTTTATATGGTTTAACAGCTCAGTGAAGTTTAAAGGTGTGTTTATAGAGTTTAAAAGCTCAGTGATGTTTAAAGGTGTGTTTATAGAGTTTAACAGCTCAGTGAAGTTTAAAGGTGTGTTTATAGAGTTTAAAAGCTCAGTGAAGTTTAAAGGTGTGTTCATAGAGTTTAAAAGCTCAGTGAAGTTTAAAGGCATGTTTATAGAGTTTAAAAGCTCAGTGAAGTTTAAAGGTGTGTTTATAGAGTTTAAAAGTTCAGTGATGTTTAAAGGTGTGTTCATAGAGTTTAAAAGCTCAGTGAAGTTTAAAGGTATGTTTATAGAGTTTAAAAGCTCAGTGATGTTTAAAGGTGTGTTTATAGAGTTTAAAAGCTCAGTGACGTTTAAAGGTGCGTTTATAGAGTTTAAAAGCTCAGTGAAGTTTAAAGGTGTGGTTATAGAGTTTAAAAGCTCAGTGATGTTTAAAGGTGTGGTTATAGAGTTTAAAAGCTCAGTGATGTTTAAAGGTGTGTTTATAGAGTTTAAAAGCTCAGTGAAGTTTAAAGGTGTGTTTATAGAGTTTAAAAGCTCAGTGAAGTTTAAAGGTGTGTTTATAGAGTTTAAAAGCTCAGTGAAGTTTAAAGGTGTGGTTATAGAGTTTAAAAGCTCAGTGAAGTTTAAAGGTGTGTTTATAGAGTTTAAAAGCTCAGTGAAGTATAAAGGTGTGTTTATAGAGTTTAAAAGCTCAGTGACGTTTAAAGGTATGTTTATAGAGTTTAAAAGCTCAGTGAAGTTTAAAGGTGTGTTTATAGAGTTTAAAAGCTCAGTGACGTTTAAAGGTATGTTTATAGAGTTTAAAAGCTCAGTGAAGTTTAAAGGTGTGGTTATAGAGTTTAAAAGCTGTGAAGTTTAAAGGTGTGTTTATAGAGTTTAAAAGCTCAGTGAAGTTTAAAGGTGTGTTTATAGAGTTTAAAAGCTCAGTGAAGTTTAAAGGTGCGTTTATAGAGTTTAAAAGCTCAGTGATGTTTAAAGGTGTGTTCGTAGAGTTTAAAAGCTCAGTGACGTTTAAAGGTATGTTTATAGAGTTTAAAAGCTCAGTGATGTTTAAAGGTGTGTTTATAGAGTTTAAAAGCTCAGTGACGTTTAAAGGTGCGTTTATAGAGTTTAAAAGCTCAGTGACGTTTAAAGGTGTGGTTATAGAGTTTAAAAGCTCAGTGAAGTTTAAAGGTGTGTTTATAGAGTTTAAAAGCTCAGTGAAGTTTAAAGGTGTGGTTATAGAGTTTAAAAGCTCAGTGATGTTTAAAGGTGTGTTTATAGAGTTTAAAAGCTCAGTGATGTTTAAAGGTGTGTTTATAGAGTTTAAAAGCTCAGTGAAGTTTAAAGGTGTGTTTATAGAGTTTAAAAGCTCAGTGAAGTTTAAAGGTGTGTTTAAAGAGTTTAAAAGTTGAGTGATGTTTAAAGGTGTGTTTATAGAGTTTAAAAGCTCAGTGAAGTTTAAAGGTGTGTTTATAGAGTTTAAAAGCTCAGTGATGTTTAAAGGTGTGTTTACAGACAGTTTAAAAGCTCAGTTTGAGGGCTGTACAGAATGTGGTAATGAAACTTGCAAGCTGGATAATGGCACTACGTAAACTCAAACCCATTATACATGAACAATATAACTCGGAATTAAGCCCATTAGTTTCAATGAATTCATGTAATTAATTTACAAACACTTCCTGGATTTAATTGTTGGTGTACTGCTTAAATTTTCTACAACACCCATTGAATGAAGCAGGGATTGTTTTCAAACATTGCTGCGATCCACATTTTAAGTTTGTCTCACCATCTAGTGGTGAAACAAGGCACTGCAGTTTCACTGAGAAAACAACAGTAGCTGCGTGGATCAGACATTTCACACTGTGGCCAGGAGAGGTCGCCGGCGGGCCATGCTTTTATATCCTGAGAGCTGGAACAGGGAATACACACAGCCAGCGGGGAGTGCCCAGCGGGTCAAAAAGGGCTCCGAAACGCTCCACACCCCGCGGCCGGCTGTGTGTGACTCACCCTGACAGTTCACTCAGAACGGCCAAGTAAACAAGACAGCTACAGAGTGAGTGAGGATCTGTCGCTGGAGGAAACGTGATCAGCCACTGAGGAGAGAAACAGCCAATCAGCTTCTTACCTTCTCCAGGTGAAGCAGTGATGTCACCAGACTGGAACTGAGAGGAGGACAACAGGGATGGAGACTTTAGAAAAACAGAGCACTGGATACAGAGTTTACCCAGCTAACCTGCGTCTAAATACTGAGGCAAATACACCCCCACCCACTACACCTGCACCTACACCCCCACCCACTACACCTGCACCCCCCACCCACTACACCTGCACCCCCCACCCACTACACCGGCAGCTACACCCCCACTACACCTGCACCCCCACCCACTACACCGGCAGCTACACCCCCACTACACCTGCACCCCCACCCACTACACCGGCAGCTACACCCCCACTACACCCACAGCTACACTCCCACTACACCTGCAACTACACCGCCACTACACCTGCACCCCCACCCACTACACCTGCAGCTACACACCCACTACACCCACAGCTACACCCCCACCACACATGCAGCTACACCCCCACTACACATGCAGCTACACCCCCACGCACTGTTTTGACGAATGACAGCGATAATAACTCCAGTCTTACTGAGGAGGAGGAGGCTCTTCCACAGAGGGAAGGGAGGTCTCCACACTGCCAGGCGGAAACAGGCAGACCGTGGACACCACGCATCCATGAGAGACTGAAATCACATTTACATTCGGCTCAACTGTACTACCCCCTGTATGAAGCTTAGCATGCAAGCTATATGCAGTACAGTACCTCAGTAGTGCACACTCTGAGATAGCTGGGCCCTATGAACCCTCAGTAGTGTGCACTCGGTAGTACACTCCAGCATACCATTAGGGCTGCTCTCAGTCACGTCCACCCCAAACTGGATGATGTCACCGGTGTAAATCTGTGAGGGGGGGCTCTGCTCCCCGGGGGGGCTTAGCCTCCTGTGGTTGATGAACGTGCCGTTGCTGCTGCCAGAGTCCTGCAGATAGAACTGCACACAGAGCCAGAGAGACAGATCACTACATTTATACAGCGCTTAATGTTTGCCAATTGAATCGGGGGATGATTAGGTGGCAGGTTGAAAGAGGCAGGGCTGGGAATTTATTCAGGACACCGGAGAACCCCCAACTCTTTGTGAAGAGTGTCATGGGATCTTTAATGACCAGTGAGTCAGAACCTGGGTTTAACATCTCATTCGGTAAGGTCTCCACAGTGTCATTGGGGATAATTTGACCAGAGAAGATCGCCCCCTACTGGCCCACCAAAACCACTTTCTGCAGCAACTGAGTTTTCCCAGGAGGTCTCCCAGCCAAGTACCAACCAAGCCCACACCTGCTTACCTTCAGCCATTTGGTAGGAGCATAGTGCATGATGGATAGCTGCTGGCCAGAGTGGTGGACAAAGTTGATGACTTTAAACTTGACTTGCCAAAATGAAAAGTACATGAGACTTGACATCTATGACTTGGACTTGAAGTTGTTGTGGAAAAAAAGGACTGGTGTTTGCGAAATAAAAAATATCCTACGGGATTGCAACAACGTCGAACTTTGTGCGTCTTTTGAAAAGCCACAAAAATAATTACGTTTGTTTGCTACAGGTCACTCACACACAGACGCGATGTGCCCATTTTGAATATGCCATCGACCAAACATCGTCCCAATTTCAAAAATAAAATTGAACGTTCTATATTCTGTTTCAGAACTCCCCCTGATAGCTAAAGGTACAATATGTAAGATTTTTGTGTTAAAACATTGTCCCTATTATTGAAATGCCTCACTGACATGTTCACTCACATAGATTTGGGATTAAAAGTGTCCGGCGTCACTCTGTATCAAAACATTGTACAGCTGTACAACATTCAAGCTCATTGGTTGAAAATTGGTTCAAACTGCCACAGCCAATTGGTGGGGGCTTATTCTGATTGTTTGAGTAGCTGCCCAAATTGCACTCCAGACAAGTGATCACTGTTGTCCAAATTGTAAAACAATAAAATGACTATTATTTCTAACATTATCTGTGTAGTTTATTTTTGTACAAATATAATTAACAATTTAATATTACCTGAATTTAAAAAAAGTTAAACTGGCATAAAACACCCTACGTTTGAGACTCGAGGACTTGACACCTGAAATTAGGGACCTGACCTGAGCTTGGTGACTAGGGACTTGACTTGAGACTCAGAGGTTAAGACTTGAGACTTATTCAACTCAGCTGCTGGCATAAGAACACACACACACACACACCCTTCAACCGGAGAGTATACACACACCTGACAAGGAGGACTGCAAACCCCGTGACCCCTTAATTATTGTATAAAATATGCAGGGTTTTATTACATGACAGTTTAGAGTGGAGTTGGACAGAGACCCACACTCACCAACGACATCGGTTTGTTCAACTAACAGTCAGTTTGCCACCGGACAGTCCTATAGTTACCTACCGCGGCGGACTTGCGGTCGAACCAGAGGAGAGCGTGGGTCCGTGACAGCACCTTGCAGTCAAAGATGGCGTTGTTTTCGGCCGGTCGTGATCGCGCCACGGTGCGCCCGATCTTAACGGGTGCCCCGAGGCACACGTGGCGCTCCTGAAATGGGTGTGAATTCTGGCAGCTGATAAACACAACCAGCGCTGGAAACATTTGCGTTTTTAGGGCAATTAGACTAGTCCAACCAGGGAATGGGATTAAAGAGAATAATTCCAAATCCAAACAAGACACTTTCAGACTGCCTCATCGGTTACTGAAAGGTTAAAAAAAACACTACAAAAAAATCGAGTTCAGCAGCTAGTTTGCAACTTGGCATCCCTTGATCTTTTTCTTTTCTTTTTACCGGTTTTACGACCACTTAAACAGGCTAGCCAGTGACTAAAAAATCATGTTAGTTTTCGTCTTGCCATCGAACAATTCGAGTCAATTCGTAAATTCAATTCTAAACACGAGATTATAAACATTTGTTACCGTGCAACAGCGCAGTTTTCCCGCAATGAAGCCCGTGCAGTCTGCAGTTCACTCGCTAGCCCAACAGACTGCAAAATAAAATAAGTGAATTAGTCAAATTCCAAGCATACAGGCGAGCTATCATATAATTCAGTTTTGCTATTAATCTGCAATTAAGGGACTACCGCCGTTGAAATGCGTTCTTTTTTGTTTTGTTTTAAAAGTTCTTGTCCACTCACAGTCAATCCCAGCTCTAGGCTGTAGGTGTCACCCCTGTTTAGCATTCCCAATTCCAGACTGCTAATGAAGTGTAGTGTAGTCATTGTAGTCAGTCACATAAATTAAAATGAAATGGGCATTCAAATTTACCGGACAAAGTAACCTAGATGGCCTCCTACGTTTTGTAAAATGCAGTTTTAACACTATAATATGAAATAGTTTGCAACATGTGGACCATATCAGTTTGTTCATTCAACTGTTCAGTATAAATGTTCAGTCCAGGGCGAGTCTGAATCACAGACTCCAAATATAACAGACGCCAATGCTGCTCCGTTCCGCCCAGGAACCCGAGGTCACGTCAGCGCCTGAACCTCTGCCCTGTGTTCAGTGGTCTGCCTTTGGGGCGCTGCTCTAAGGTCATGGACTGCGGCATCCCTGCTCCTCCCTGGTCCAGCCCTGCTCCTCCCTGGTCCAGCCCTCCTCCTCCCTGCTCCAGCCCTCCTCCTCCCTGATCCAGCCCTGCTGCTCCCTGCTCCAGCCCTGCTCCTCCCTGCTCCAGCCCTGCTGCTCCCTGCTCCAGCCCTGCTCCTCCCTGCTCCAGCCCTCCTCCTCCCTGATCCAGCCCTGCTGCTCCCTGATCCAGCCCTGCTCCTCCCTGCTCCTCCCTGATCCAGCCCTGCTCCTCCCTGCTCCTCCCTGATCCAGCCCTGCTGCTCCCTGCTGCTCCCTGGTCCAGCCCTGCTCCTCCCTGATCCAGCCCTGCTCCTCCCTGCTCCTCCCTGCTCCTCCCTGGTCCAGCCCTGCTGCTCCCTGCTCCTCCCTGGTCCAGCCCTGCTCCTCCCTGCTCCTCCCTGATCCAGCCCTGCTCCTCCCTGCTCCTCCCTGATCCAGCCCTGCTCCTCCCTGCTCCTCCCTGCTCCTCCCTGATCCAGCCCTGCTGCTCCCTGCTGCTCCCTGGTCCAGCCCTGCTCCTCCCTGATCCAGTCCTGCTCCTCCCTGCTCCAGCCCTGCTCCTCCCTGCTCCAGCCCTGCTCCTCCCTGCTCCAGCCCTGCTGCTCCCTGGTCCAGCCCTGCTGCTCCCTGCTGCTCCCTGGTCCAGCTCATGCCTCACTACATCCTGGAGCTACAGATTCATCCTGCTCCCCTCTGAACTCTGGACTCTACATCCCTCCAAATTGACTTTCTAGTTTACCTACTAGTTTCATACATTAAGCCTATAGGTCAGGATAGGCGTGCCCCTATAGCCGGGTTCCTGTCGAGATTTCTTCCCATCGGGGAGTTTTTTCTCGCCACTGTTTGAGGGTTTTTCTCCCCTAAGGGAGTCGTTTACCTCACATGCTATTGGGGGCTTAGGGCTGATATGTTTAATTCTCTGCTGTGTTGCTCTGTAAAGTGTCTTTGTGACAGTCTCCTGTGAAAAGCGCTATACAAAAATTGAATTGAATTCATCTGATCTGATCCACACAGCCATTTCATCCGATCTCATCTGTTTATTGTCTGACAAAATGTCTTTAAAAACATTGAGGCTGCATGGTACAGTGTGCTCATGGTGTGTGACTCAATGCTAGAGCGAATGTTGCCATGAGCTGCAGGATAAAGGTTATGAGCCCTCTGACTGCTTACTGTGGTTACTTTCCCTGATCATGGCCATTCTATAATCTCAGCACTTCTGTCTCTTATTTGTTCTCCAGTAAACCACATTTGGGGAATTCCTCCTCTGTGTGAGACAGGATGTTCCACAGGCATTCTGTGACAAGATAACAGTTTCCTTCAGCATGAGAATGCGCTCACAAAACTAATATAACCAGAAACCAAAACATCTGCCAACAAACTAATATAACCAGCAACCAAAACATCTGCCAACAAACTAATATAACCAGCAATCAAAACATCTGCCAACAAACTAATATAACCAGCATTCAAAATATCTCCCAACAATTCAGCCATGCACAAACTTGCACCAAGGTCAAAATTATTCAGGATAGTACTATACTCTATGTGGTTCTATACTCTAAATGGTCTATACTCTATATGGTTCTATACTCTAAATGGTCTATACTCTATATGGTTCTATACTCTAAATGGTCTATACTCTATATGGTTCTATACTCTAAATGGTCTATACTCTATATGGTTCTATACTCTAAATGGTCTATACTCTATATGGTTCTATACTCTAAATGGTCCCTTCATTTGTGGCTGTCAGTCATTTGCCTGCTAATCAGGGGTGTGAAGCTCAGCTGGGCTATTTGATTGAATTAAAAAACTCTTCATAAAGTGTTTGTTTTCGCATGTTCAGAATTTTTGTTTCCTAGCAGGAAGGAAAAAGCTATGGCTTTAGTTCCACCATTACTATAAATAAACACTTTGGACTAATAAATCAAACACACATATATTTTACTAAAGGTAGCATCTATCTAGACTGTTATTTTTACATTTCCATTAACACAGTTTAAAAAACGTCAATGAATATGATCCGCCAATTATAAATCATTTAAACATATACTGTTTATCCTTTGTGACTCCTGTGATTGGTCAGTCCAAGTTCTGACTGATGACATGCAGACTTGTGTCTGAGCTCTGCATTGGCAGTCAGTGTGCAATTGTATGATTGGCCCAGACAGCATTCTCCAATTATAGCCCAGCTTCTTAGCCACTGGGATTCTGAGCTGTGCTCAAACAGCTCTGATTGGACAGTGCAGGGTTGGTTGGCTCTGATTGGACAATGCAGGGTTGATAGATTTTCTCTGATTGGACAGTGCAGGGTTTGTTGGCTCTGATTGGACAGCGCAGGGTTGGCTGCCTCTGATTGGACAGTGCAGGGTTTCTTGGCTCTGATTGGACAGCGCAGGGTTGGCTGCCTCTGATTGGACAGTGCGGGGTTTCTTGGCTCTGGTTGGACAGAGCAGGGTTGGTTTCACCCAGCAGGTGAGTCTGTGCAACTCAAGCATAAGAGTCTTTGCAGCAGGTCGGGGGGGGGGGGGTCTATGGGTTATTCGGAGGGGGGGCAGCCCCCCTCGGGGGTGAGGTTGGAGACGCAGGTTCTCAGGACCCGGGCTTGTCTGTGCGGTCAGCGTCGGGGCTGCGGGGGAAGTAGACGGTGGTCTTGTGCTCTTCGTAGCGCTCGATGTGCTTGAGGTGCACCACCATGTGCAGGGCGTAGGCCAGGACCAGCAGCAGGATGAGCGACGTCACCAGCCCCATCAGCACCGCCGGCGTCAGCGCAGACGCACAGTCCCGCGGCGTGCCGAAGCGCTGCGACGACTGCAGCTCAAAGGCCTGGATCTGCGGGGACACAGACCCTGTGAACACCTCACAGACACGCCGTGACCAAACACACAGCCTCACAGACCCTGTGAACACCTCACAGACACGCCGTGACCAAACACACAGCCTCACGGACCCTGTGAACACACCTGGCCCACACAGCAAAAGCTACGTCATATTAATCAACTCGCAGGCCATTCTGCCCATACACAG
>NC_083769.1:51475866-51480866 GCF_963514075.1 Conger conger | reverse complement strand
GGCCTCGGACTTGGAGGTGCTGACTCTCATCCCGGCCGCTTCACACTCGGCTCCAGTGCGTGCTGAAGGTCACGGTCCGATGAAGCCAGCAGAACCACATCATCCGCAAAAAGCAGAGATGCGATTCTGAGGTCACCAAACCGGACACTCTCCTCACCTCGGCTGCGCCTTGAGATCCTGTCCATGAATACCACAAACAGGACCGGTGACAAGGGGCAACCTTGGCGGAGTCCAACACCCACCGGAAACGTGCTTGACTTTGTGCAGAGAATGCGGACACAGCTCTCACTTTGGTTACACAGGGACCTGATGGCTCGTAACAACGGCCCCGGTACCCCATACTCCCGCAGTACACCCCACAGGGTTCCCCGGGGGACACGGTCGAAAGCCTTCTCCAAGTCCACAAAGCACATGTGGACTGGATGGGCAAACTCCCATGACCCCGCCAGCAACCCTGCCAAGGTAAAGAGCTGGTCCACTGTTCCACGGCCAGGACGGAAGCCACATTGCTCCTCCTGAATCCGAGGTTCGACCGTCGGTCGGAGCCTCCTTTCCAGTACCCTAGAGTAAGCTTTCCCAGGGAGGCTGAGGAGTGTGATACCCCGGTAATTGGAGCACACCCTCCGGTCCCCCTTCTTGAAAATGGGGACCACCACCCCGGTCTGCCACTCTACAGGCACTGTCCCCGATCTCCACGCGACACTGAAGAGGCGTGTCAGCCAAGACAGCCCAACAATGTCCAGAGCCTTCAGCATCTCAGGGCGAATCTCATCTACACCCGGCGACTTGCCACTGAGGAGCTTTTTGACTACCTCAGCAACTTCCGCCAGGGATATAGGTGCAGATTCCCCCGAGTCTTCAGGCTCTGCCTCTTCCACAGAGGACATGTTGTTCGGGTTCAGGAGCTCCTCGAAGTGCTCTTTCCACCGCCCGACAATATCCCCAGTCCGGGTCAGCAGTTCTCCTCCCCTGCTGAAAACAGCCTGAGACAAGCCCTGCTTTCCCTTTCTGAGTCGTCGGATGGTTTGCCAGAACTTCCTCGAGGCCAACCGAAAGTCCTTCTCCATAGCCTCCCCGAACTCCTCCCATACCCGGGTTTTTGCTTCAGCGACTGCCGAAGCTGCAGCCCTTCTGGCCACCCGGTACCTGTCTGCTGCTTCAGGGGACCCCCGGGCCAGCCAAGCCCGAAAGGCCTCCTTCTTCAGCTTGACGGCCTCCCTCACCGCTGGTGTCCACCAGCGGGTTCTTGGGTTGCCGCCCCGACAGGCACCGATGACCTTCTGGCCACAGCTCCTGCTTGCCGCCTCTGCAATGGAGGCTTTGAACATGGCCCACTCGGACTCCATGTCCCCAGCTTCCCCCGGGATGCGTGAGAAGTTCTTCTGGAGGTGGGAGTTGAAGACCTCGCGAACAGGGGCCTCCGCCAGACGTTCCCAGTTCACCCTCACTACACGTTTGGCTTTACCGGGTCTGTCAGGCAGCCTCCCCGGCCACTTGATCCAACTCACCACCAGGTGGTGATCAGTTGACAGCTCTGCTCCTCTCTTCACCCGAGTGTCCAAGACATACGGCCGCAGGTCTGATGATACGACCACAAAGTCGATCATCGATCTTTGGCCTAAGGTGCTCTGGTACCAAGTACACTTATGAGCTACCCTATGCTCGAACATGGTGTTTGTTATCGACAATCCATGACCAGCACAGAAGTCCAATAACAAAACACCGCTTGGGTTCAGATCAGGCAGGCCGTTCCTCCCAATCACCCCCCTCCAGGTTTCTCCGTCATTGCCCACGTGAGCGTTGAAGTCGCCCAGCAGAACTATGGAGTCTCCGGGTGGCACCCTTTCCAGGATGCCACCCAGTGACTCCAAGAAGGCCGGATACTCTGAACTGCCATTTGGTGCATACGCACAAATGACAGTCAGAGCCTTCCCCCCAGCGACACGTAGTCGCAGAGAGGCGACCCTCTCGTTCCCCGGGTGGAACTCCAACACAGTGGCGCTCAGCCGGTGGCTTGTGAGTATCCCCACACCCGCCCGGCGCCTCTCACCTTGAGCAACTCCAGAAAAGAACAGAGTCCAGCCCCTCTCCAGGAGTTTGGTTCCGGAACCAGTACTGTGCGTGGAGGTGAGCCCAACTATATCTAGTTGGTACCGCTCCGCCTCCCGCACTAGCTCCGGTTCCTTCCCCACCAGAGAGGTGACGTTCCACGTCCCCAGAACCAGTCTGCGACGCCGAGGATCAGCACGCCCGGATCCCCGCCTTTGCCTACTGCCCGTTGGGCAAAGCACCCGACTCCGATGCCGACCCCTGCAGGTGGTGAGCCCACAGGGCGGCGACCCCACGTGACCAGTTCGGGCTGTGCCCGGCCGGCCCCCATGGGATAAGGCCCGGCCACCAGACGCTCGCCGACGAGCTCCCCTCCCAGGTCTTGCTCCAGCAGGGGGCCCCGGTTTCCCTTTTCCGGGCGAGGTAACTGGGTCTTTGTGTGGCCGTGTCATGGGAGTCTTTGAATCGCTCTTAGTCCGGCCCCTCCCCCGGGACCAATTTGCCTTGGGAGACCCTACTGGGGGCTAACAGTGCCCCCGACAACCTAGCTCCCAGGATCACCGGGACACACAAACCCCTCCACCACGTTAAGGTGGCGATTCCTCGGAGGGGCTTATTTCTTATTTTATGCTTATTTCTCGCCTGAGATATTTTCAGAAATATATATTTGTGGGCTGTTTATGAGATATAAGAGAAACTGCCATATTGTTATGTTTTGCCAAAACCAATGAAGAACGGTCTAGGTGTCAGACTACGTCCCTTGTTCTTGTTCAGATTGGCCGTCTATCCGACGGAACCCATCTACAATATGTACCGACATCTTGGGGGTTCGATGCCATTTTTATGAATGAAATTTTCGAAAACACCAATATGACTTATATGGCATTTTTGGGACGGGTCATTCAGGACAGGTTCTAGAATCTGACATGGCAGACTTGCATGTGCCCTTCGTATGAGAAAAAGTACAAGAAATTTTAAGATAAGAATATGAAAATGTTCTTGCATGAGGCCCATTGTCTTGAAAAAAAATCTATGTTTTGATATTACAGTATTGTCTGAACACAAATAGCTAATCTGTCATGTGACCAACACTGGCGCCCATCATTACGATATGTCATGAGGAAGATTACAGTTTTTTTACAATCGTTTTCACACTTGTCTCGATACCATGTCCACTTCTTCAAAACACTTAACACATTCACCATATCATTAGACTATGAGAACTAAACTGTGGATATTTTTGCATTGCTTTCATACTAAAGGCATTCAATCACCACTTCTTCCAAAATTCATGAATACCTCTCTCAGTCAATGTTCACTACCGGCAAAAGTGTGTACAAATACAGCAAATTTTGCAGACATTTAGATACTCTGTTCAAAACAGTTAACTTTCAGTTCAAAACCCAATAAAATTCTGATCATTGTGGAAGGAAATATGCTGCATTTTGGCAGAAAAATGAAATTATATGCTTGAAATACGTAAGACAGATCATTCTGATTTGAGCAGAAAGTTTATTCAGTTTATTCAATTTTTTTGTTTGCAGCATTGTTACCATCTGTGCAACAGTGATCATACTTGCATTGAAATGTGCACGTATATAGGGTAAAGATGTAGTTGTTACTGAAGAGATTTTTCCGCTATTACTGCTGTATATGTACTGCTGAAACACCTGGCTGTCATTTCAGTGAACAACCTGCCCAGGTGTTTGTTGTTTGTGCCCCGTTACCACATACACAAAAGGGGCCATCTTTGGATTGGCATTTGAATTCTTTAGCCTTGGTGGGGAAAATGGATGCAGCCAGAGGCAGAGGAAGAAGAACAGTTGTGTCTGATGAAATCAGAGCCACAGTCATTGGTAAATCATGGTCTGTCCCTGAGGGAAGCAGGTTGAGGGTTCAACCAAACTTGCCTAGATCCACAGTGGCTTCAATAGTGAGGATTTTCAGGCAAACCAACAGGTACTATACAGTATTTGCAGCATTCTGACTGAAGGAGTTCAATTGATGTGTATATTACAGCAGTACTGTGATTTGAAAAGTCTCCAGAAAAAGCAGATGTATCAGTGCACATTTGTCTGTGACACACTATAGTACCCAGCGGTTACCTCACACAGTCACACAGGGGGAAGGGGAAGAATGTTTATGCCTCAACAGGAGGATACAATAGTCGGGATGGTCATTGTCAACAACAGCATCAGGCTAAGAGAAATATGCAACAACATAATCGCAGACAACAACATATTTCCAAACACTGACAGTGTAAGCACTACAACCATTTCAAGAGTGCTACAGAAACATCAGATCAGGATGAAACGGTTGTACACTGTCCCCTTTGACAGGAACTCTGAGGGTGTCAAGGTACTCGGATACCAATATATGTGAAGGTGTAGGACCACCACCCACATGAAAAGTCACTTCCAGATGCAATGCCGGCTGGGTGTATGGACATAACAGTGGAACACATCCAGGGCTGGAAAAGCCACACAAAGAGATGTTTTCCTCGGTGTATAGAAAGAGATAACATTCGGAGTGATGTTGATGAAAATCTATGGCCAAATGCAGAGGACAGGATGGATGGGCCAGGCCAACAGTAGACTTCTGATACTGATAGGCAGACAATATATGTGCGAATTACTGTATATAGAGAAAATATAGCTTTTTGGTATGTATTTCTTATTGATTGTAATGTATTTTGAGTAATTGATTGTATTGTATTTTTCTTTTCTGAATTACAGTATATTGCACTGTGAGAACAAATGTCAAAATACTGTAAACCCTCTGAAGAATACTGTTGCTTTTGTGATTTGTTTCTTTATCATATATTGTTTTACATTACACAGTAAAAATTGTTATTCTGGGTTTCCAATATAGTAAAACATTCATTCATTTACAGTTTACTGTAAATTTACCACACTCAGTCATGACATCTATTGTGAGAGGCAAACCAACAG
>NC_083769.1:51453366-51470866 GCF_963514075.1 Conger conger | reverse complement strand
ACATACACAGTACCGCACACACACACAGTATCACACACACACACACACACACACACACACACCCACAGTACCGCACACACACATACACAGTACCGCACACACACACAGTATCACATACACACACACACACACCCACAGTACCGCACACACACATACACAGTACCGCACACACACACAGTATCACACACACACACACACAGGACCGCACACACACATACACAGTAGCACACACACACACAGTATCACACACACACACACACACACACACACACAGGACCGCACACACACATACACAGTAGCACACACACACACACACAGTATCACACACACACACACACACACACACACACACACACACACACACACACCTGACATACATCCTTAGCAGTGTTGCCCTTGCAGTGTAAGCCCCTTACAGGGCTCCTTCTGCAGGACGGCAGACAGGGGGGCACTCTTACCTCTCCTGCAGGACGGGAGACAGGCAGTGGGCCGGGGGCGCTGGCAGAGACAAGAGCAGAAGAGCAGGAAGCAGAAGGCAGCGCGTGAGCTGTGCCATCGAGGTGATCAGTGCAACTGCCACACACCACTCTGACTCACTCTGCAGCAGAGCCCCACGCCGCCAGACTGACAACCCCCGCAGCCAATCAGCATACAGAGAGGGGAAGGTTGCCGTCACTTTCCCTCCCTCTCTCTCCCTCTCTCCCTCTCACTCCACCTCTCTGTCTCCCCCCACACCCCACGCACACATTTACACAAAAGCACACAGATATGCGCGGACACACACACACACACACAGCTCGGCTCAGCTGAAAGGTCTGTGTGTGAGTCTGCGCAGGTAACCCTGAGACAAGCTCAAGGGCAGTGTTTTCCACCCCCAGGGAATCTCTTTTCCCTTCCATACATAACCACACAGCCCCCTCTCTCCTCTCTCTCTCCCTCTCTCCTTCCCTCCCCCTCTCTTCCCCTCCCTCCCTCCCTCCCTCTCTCTGCACCTGCTCTCACGCTGGGCTGCAGATGAATGGATGTGTGATTCTGCTGAGCGCCAGACTGAGAGAGAGATCACAGAAATCCTCTCAGACTGGAACACTGCATATTATATTCACTATTATATTCATCAATCCCAGTTCATGAAATGTATAATGCATGCTATCTGAATTAAACTTCGCACATGAAATACAGTAAACATGTGAGGTTTCAAGGATTACATCATATTATATATGATGTCTGAGAGTTTGTGCAGACATCAATGCCATGAAATCCAAAACGTCCAATCACAGCAAGAGCAGTATTAGAGAGAAAAATGGCATACAGAAAAACACACAACACAGCAACTGCTGGTTTCATTTCTAAAACTGCATCTTCAGCATATAGAATTATAAAAATATAATGATAATGATAAATTTTGTCATGATACAGAGCACACAGGCCACATGGCTTCCAAGACTTCCTATAATCAAGAATATACTGAAAGCCTTCTGATACCTGCACAGTGATTGAACATATCTGACTAATCAGAAATCATGTTAAGCCATCTGTCCCAAATATTATGGCACCCTGACATGGGAGTTCCATGCCCTTTTTTCCTTGTTTCCCTATTTTCTGTGGTTTCCGTGTTTGCTGTGCTTTCTGTATGTTTTGTGTGTGTTTTCTGCGTTCACACTCCAGCACTTGTTTTCTCTCTCTCCCCATAATGTGCCCCCCCCCCCCCCCCACACCATATATGTATTTCCTCTCTGTCAATCGTCTCACCTGCTTCTCGTTGTCTCTTCGTTTGTGTGGCATATAACATTACATTACATTAATGGCATTTGGCAGACACTCTTATCCAGAGCGATGTACAACAAAGTGCATACCCATAACCAGGGATAAGTTCGCTGAAAGACCCTAGAGGGAAGTACAATCTCAACTGCTACCTGCACAACAAAGATAAGGACCAGGGCCAATTTGATCATCAATTTTTTTTTAAAGTCATAATACCACAACACGCAACTGTATGAACTAACTGCTGACCTAGTCAAACACTGCTTATATAAGCCTGCCTGCTAGCCTCTGATCCCCTGTTCTGTCTACCTGCCTGTTCATTTACCTGCGTGTTTGTCTACCTGCCTGTTCATTTACCTGCGTGTTAATTTACCTGCCCGTTTGTTTACCTGCCTGTTCTGTCTACCTGCCTGTTCATTTACCTGCGTGTTTGTCTACCTGCCTGTTCATTTACCTGCCTGTTCATTTACCTGCCTGTTCATTTACCTGCCTGTTCTGTCTACCTGCCTGTTCATTTACCTGCGTGTTCATTTACCTGCCTGTTCGTTTACCTGCCTGTTCATTTACCTGCGTGTTTGCTTACCTGCCTGTTTGTTTACCTGCCTGTTTGTTTACCTGCGTGTTCATTTACCTGCGTGTTTGTTTACCTGCCTGTTTGTTTACCTGCCTGTTTGTTTTTACTCTGGGTTCCTGGCCTGCCCATGTGTTCTGACCCCCCAGCTCGGCCTCCGCCTGTTTGATGGCTGCTGACCTATTGCCTGGACTTCACAAGGAACTCTGGCTATTCCTGCATTGCCCAGCTCTGCCGTTGTCACCCTGTTTCTGTGGACCTGCATTAAAGCCTGCTGTTTTCACTTCATTCTTGTCTGCTTTTGGTTCTTCTGTCCGCGACCTTAACAAAAGGGCTGTAGTTACTAGACATCACGCGGTGTGGATGTATATGCCCTCAAATGAAAGCTGACAGTCTATACTGTAACCTCATATTAATTATTTCATCTCCAATGTGCTGGAGTACAATGCATAACGCCCCAGTCCATGTGAGGCAAATATGTCTACTTTCAAGAGCGGGGGCATGTTCTGAAAATGTTTTGCTACGGTTTCTGTGTTGAACGATGTATTTTCTCCCAACAGTGTGCAACGTTTTGCAACAGGTTTTGAGGTATGTTCGCTGCCGTTTGGCGGGGGGTGTCGGGGGTGTATCAATAATGACGTAGGGGCGGCCTGTAGGGTAGGGGTTAAGGTAAAGGACTGGGATATGCAAGGTCGGTATGAGGTTGAGGAATGGCGGAGAGCCAGGCGCGACTAAGGGTAATCCCTAGTAAGCGGGCACGCGAACGTGTCCGCCACAAAACCCCGGGAGGTCGAGGACACGAAAACAGCTCGGAGACAGCTCCGATCAAATAAAGAAAATAGCCCCAAAAAACGGCTAATGAAAATAACCCTTAAAAACCAGGGCGAATAACACAACCAAAAAGAGGGCTAAAAGGCGAGCCCTGAAACCCCGGACCGGGGATCCCCAAAATAAAAATACAACCTAGTAAAAAAGACTAGGTAAACAAAATAAACAACCGTGAGTCGCAGCTCCGGAAAACGCACAAACCAAAATACATACCGGGGACAACGTCCCTCACCCAGACTCACACGAGCCGAAAACAAAAGAGAAAAGAAAACTAAAGAACCTACAGGAAGGTGTTCGCAGTGTACACACACACACAACAAGCAGAACACCTTCCTTACCTTTTTTTCGTTTTGTTTTTTCTTTTAAATTCGAAACCCAGAACCAGCACAATACCTGACTCATTTAACCGTGAGTCTACCGTGTGCTTACCAGCTTGGTGGCAGAGCGAACAGTGACACCAAAGCATCGACCGATGGTCAAAGAGGGCTTTAAATACCTTCTGGAGGTAGCCACCCCGTTGGCACTAATGAGCACCAGGTGAAAATAATAAACCCCTGGTGGCCACAACCGGTACTACCTCCCAACCCTGACAGTCGGTGGTTCTAATCCCTGTGTAGCCACAATAAGAGTTGGCCTAATCAACTGTATGTCGCTCTGGATAAGAGCGTCTGCTCTCCAATAATATAATGGAGGCCTATGCTTTAAAGGCCGGAGAAAGCATTTATATAATCCAAAGCGCTGTATAATTGATGCTTCTCATTCACCCATCCATACACACACTGACACCAATGATGATTGGCTGCCATGGAAGGCACCAACCAGTTCATCAGGTGCATTTGGGGGTTAGGGAGTCTTGCTCAGGGACACTTTGACACACCCAGGGTGGGATCGAACCGGAAACCCTCTGACTGCCAGATGACAGCTCCTCCCGCCTGAGCCAATGTTGCCTTCTCAGACTGGCAAACTGTACTATGTCAGTCAGTCCGCCCACGGCTTCCAACAGGATGTTCAGCGCGCCACCGTTTCTGTTCAAATAAACGATTCGCTATGTTTTGTCGGGGATGAACGTGGCCCTGATGTAGGGAAAGAGCAAGACAAACTAGTCAAATTTATCTTGCGTGTACTGTAGTTTAAATCGTACCGAAAATGCTTTATTAAAGCATAAAAGTTTGTGGCCATATTTCTAAAAGTGTCGTTTTAAAAGAGACGTAAAAACGATTCTTATCAGTGTGTGTTGGCTCTAAAAGATCAGAGTAAATTATTTTGGGTTTATGCTGCGCGGACGGCCTCGCTACGGCACGACTGGAACGCGGAAGTTCCATACGCGTTTCTATAGCAACACTGTTGACTACCAGAAGCTGGAATGGTCCAAGACAACCGGCAAAAACTCTCAGGAAAACGGGCGATTAAAAAGAAGCTACAGATGTAAGTGTTTATAACAATGCATCTGGCTTATCACTTCACACTTAATATTATTGATTACAAGAACGAAAATTCAAATTCTTAGAATTAATCGAATCCTATATAGACTATATCAGTTAGCTGACGCCGCACATTAGCTAGCCTAATCTAACAGTTCTAACTTAAGTTAGGCAACCAGGTAATTTATAGGTTATAAGTAACTATACATACGTAACAAACTTACCTAAAGCTGAAATAGCTGGACTGGACAGTGCGCTGATTTTTAGCTAAATGTATTCAAAGTGATAATCAAAATACCAATTGCTTCACAGAACCTTAAACGAATATTTGCCCAAAACAAATGTACCTTTGAATTGTTATCATTGTTACCTAAAGTTAAAAGTTGCTTGCTAACTAACGTTAGTTTTAACTTTAATTCTAGCTCGCTATATTATTTTTATAACCTCGCTTTGCATTTTAGATGCCAACTCTCCCGGGAGTGCTCAGGTCGCCAGATAAAGATGTACTGGTGAAGCACAGCACGTTGCCGCCCATCGCGTTACCCGCTCAGTCTCTGGATCCGACTGCTGATGCGCTGGAGAGGAGCGCCGCCAGGCGGGGGAGAATGTTCCACCGGCGGAGCCGAACCCAGCTGGAACAGCTCCACACCAGAGTGTGAGCCTCCAACCAGTTTGACTTTTGAAAAACGAAGTGTGTGTGTGCGTGTGTGTGTTAAAGTCATGTGTGTTCGCATCGCGTGTGTTGGTGGACTGCACTTTGGTGTTTATTGAGCTTTCACTGAGTAGACTACACGAGTCCACAACAGTATGCACTCCGTTTGAGTTGATTTAACACTTGACATTTTACTGTGCAGACAGTTTGAAAACAGTCATGCGAAAGTTAGCCTACGCACGCTCAGTTTTTGAGAAACGTTTTCAAAAACATGGCAACTATGCTAAAGCCTACTGTATATTGTAATGTCATTCTGAGTCATTATGATTGTTTTGTAGCTAGTTAAACTGTGATCACAAATCATTTTTAAAAAAGTCAAATTTCCCGTCTCCGTATTTGGACGAACTCCGTTATCAGCAAAAGCGATATCAAGCGCTGTCATCCAATCCGGGCAGATTCCTCATCAAAAGCGCAGTCACGTCTCAAAAAGCACCTCACCGACCTCGTCATAAACGGCCTATACAGACTCAGAGATAATAAAATTATAACGGTCTTTAGTAGCTATCGTTACATTGTTATTATTATTATTTTTAGCATTCAAAATGCTTTTGCGTTTCTATAGCAACAACGCTGTTTACTATCAAAACGTGGTACTGTACCAGTCGACGCGATTTGGTTTTCCAAATTATGCAATCTGATAAAAGTGAACGCTTCAGACGTAAGTGTTGTTAACTAAATTAAGCTTGCAATTTGAGATTACGGCTACTATAATTTAAATGGGCAAACGTGTGCTAGTCTCTGGACGCTCTGGATAAGCTAAAGATAATGTAGCGTTAACAGTTCACTAAATGTGATGTAACGTTTGTGCTTGTTAAGTACAAATAGCTTGTAAACTGCCTGATCCAACAATCAAACATGAAATCTTTTTTTTTGTTATCTTATCTTAGTCTGCCCAGTTCTATTCTGGCTAGCTAAGTTTAGTTAGCTATAGCTACTTTGTTACTATGTAATCATATTTTAATAGATAAAGTTAAGTAGCTAGTTGTAGCTAATGTGCTAAACGGGAGAATTAAAATTAGGCTACACTATTCAGGATTTTTACCTTGAAACTGTTATCAAATAACCATCTAGTTAGCATCAGCATACTCTCCATCAAGGTGTATCAGCTCAGATCTCAACATGCTACAGCCCTGTTCAATCAATACTTGATGGGTCATTATAAATATGCATTAAAAATAAAACCCTTGGCTGAGAGTTTGGCGTAAAGAATCTATTCGGCAGGTGATACCATTGCATCACCTGAACATAACAGTTTCAACTTATTTTTTTCATTTTCTTAAATTAGCCACAGGCAAGTTAGCAATGTGTTCCTCCAAGTCTCCAAGTCCATGGGTCGAAATGTAGAATTTTCTGGTCTAATTCAAATGTAATACAATGTACAGTCGTGAAATTAGAAAAAACATGCATGCTTCTGAATTACGGACATAATGAGTCGTCTTGTGTCGGGATCCGTTGGATTTGAATTGAGTTAATTTGGCGCAAAAAAGGCTTTATGCTTTGTTCTTTTTTTAAACGTATCTATAACACAGAAATGGTTTTGAACACAGCCCATGTAATGCAGTGTTGTGCTTTCCCCCTCAGGGTTAATAAAGCCATGAAGACTTGTAGGCTGGAAAATGAGGCAAAGGCAAGCAGAAACCCTGCAGCTCCTGAGCCGGAATTTCCTTGCACAGTAAGGCTCTTCTTCTTATCCATATCGTCATCATCCTCATCATCATCATCATTATTATTATTATTATTATTATTATTATTATTATTATTATTATTATTTTATTATTATGACAGTGAATGACACTGTGGTACTGACTGGTTCACAAGTTTGTAAATAACCCAGGAGATAATTCTGCTGAAACTATATGAGGAAACCAGTTGAACCATTTGAGTCAGTTTTGTGGGAACCCCTCATCTTTCACAAAGTGTCACAAGATCTATTGGCCACACTGAGTCAGGACCTTTGGTTTAATGTCTCAGCTAAAGTCCCCTTCTGGGCACAATCACCATGTCTAGCAACAGCTTAGGTCCACAGGTCTTCCATTCAAGCCCATCCCTGCTTAGATTCAGCAGTTTGGCATGAGAAGAGTACAGGGTGGTATGGCTGCTTAGCTTCAGCAGTTTGGCATGAGAAGGGTGCAGGGTGGTGTGGCTGCTTAGCTTCAGCAGTGTAGGGGTGATATTAGCTCAGGCGGTAGGAGCAGTTGTCTGGCAATCACCGGTTCGATCCCCCGCCCGGGCTGTGTCAAAGTGTCCCTGAGCAAGACACCTAACCCCCAAAAATGCTCCTGACAGGCTGGTTGGTACCTTGCATGGCAGCCAAACACCGTTGGTGTGTGTGAATGGGTGAATGAGAAGCATCAATTGTACAGCGCTTTGGATAAATGCCAGCCATTTACCATTTAACATGAGAAGGGTGCAGGGTGGCTCAGTACTGATTGGTAAATTGCACATTGCTGTAGAAATGTTTACAGAACAGCACACCTGTTGTATCACAGCCTGTGATGGTGAAGGTGAGAAGCAGTTGTTCGTTCAATCCTTTAACATCACGTTTCCATGTGTTACAGATGAACAGCGAAGGGAGGAAACAGAGAGTAAGTGTCTGGTTTTTTCTGTTTGTCCATTTTATGTCACATGCTTATCGTTGAGAGCACTGTCAGAAGGCCTGGGTGGAGTTTAGTGTGACCGGCGCCTCTGCCTGCAGATGAACATGAGCTTCCTCAGGCAGTGTGTGGAGCAGAGGCCCATGGTGGCCATCCAGCCGCAGTGCCTGGACTCCATCCTCACCCGCGTCCCCCTCCACCTGCGGCAGGGCCCGGGCCAGCAGCAGCTGCTGGAGGACCTCTGCCAGGAGGTCCGGGACGATTTCCGCCGAAGTATGGTCCAACACACAGGTGTGCACCACCTCCTTCCTTCTGTTGGTCCAACACACAGGTGTGCACCACCTCCTTCCTTCTGTTGGTCCAACACACAGGTGTGCACCACCTCCTTCCTTCTGTTGGTCCAACACACAGGTGTGCACCACCTCCACCCTTCTGTAGGTCCCCCACACCACATCCACTCTTCTACAGGGTCCCACACACCACATCCACCCTTCTACAGGGTCCCACACACCACCTTGAAGTTCGTAGATGTGCTGTTTTGTGTGTGTGCGTCTGTGAACGCAGTCCTAATATGGCCATCAGGGAGCTAACCCCGGAGTGATGAGCATTGGGTCCCTGAGCTGCAGAGTAGGGTGGGTCAGCTCTTCCTGTTCTGATGGATACCTGATGTGCGCCTGGTTCTGTTTGATTCTGCAGTGAAAACCATTCTGCGTGACCCTCGAGAGGAGGAGCAGGCCTCCGCACGGGGCACTCCCTCAAGACCGTGAGTCGCCCAGCCCAAATCCGGACCGTGTTTACCAAGAGCCTGGTGGAATGCAGGCATATTAAACATGGTGTTCATGCTCCTGTGTGTGTGTGTGTGTGTGTGTGTGTGTGTGTTTCAGGGTGATGGGGGTGGGCAGGCTCTGGCACGACAGCTTCGTAAAAAACCGCAGGAGGATGGAGGAGAACCTGCACGTTCTGCAGCCGGTGATGAGAACCATCCTGGAGCTGGGTCACATGACCTTCTCCGACCTGCTGCTGGTGGACCTCTCTGGCTGCAGGTGAGCATGCTGCTCTGAGTGCTCATTGGTGGAAACATGGTGATGATGTAGGTTGTGCTTTCAGACCACCAACCACCAACCACGACTTCACTACTCCTACACCCCTGCACACAGTGCGCTGGCTGCTGCTTAAACCCAGATCCCTCCAAACTCTGTCACCACTTTAATTACCCCAGAGTCAGGTCCCAAGTTCTCACCCTTGGCTTGCTCATGGGGTCGCGGGATACACTGGGAAATGCACTGTGCTGATGAAATGAGAGTTGATGGATTGATCTTGATGTACCATGCGTGAGGGTGCATTGGACGACCTGTGGTGCTCTTTGTGTGCAGGTCCAGAGGGCCTGTGGAGTGTGAGAACCTGCGGAACAAGATGGTGGTGGAGTGTGAGAGGATGGAGGACAAGATAATGAACACCTGGTTTCCCAAAATCATCCACCTCCTCACCAGCAAGGAGCTTCAGAAAGGCATTAAAGGAGAGAAACTCAACTCCTTCTACACCTGTGCCTCCACCCTAATCTCCAACCAAGTGAGCTCACTACCCCACCCTCACCTCCACCTCACCTGGTGTGGTTAGCTCTGTGTGTGTTGGCCGGTTAGCTGTGTGCCTGTGATGATGTGGTTAGCTGTGTGTGTGATGGTGTCGTTAGCTTTGTGTGTGATGGCGTAGCTGATGGTTGGCATTTATATAGTGCCTTTATCCAAAGCGCTGTACAATTGATGCTTCTCATTCACCCATTCATACACACACTCACACACCGACGGCGTTTGGCTGCCATGCAAGTCGCCAACCAGCTCGTCAGGATCATTGTGGGGGTTAGGTGTCTTGCTCAGGGACACTTTGACACAGCCCAGGCGAGGGATCGAACCGGCAACCCTCCGACTGCCAGACGACTGCTCTTACTGCCTGAGCCATGTCGCCCCACTGATGGTGTGGTTAGCAGTGTGTGTGATGGTGTAGCTGATGATGTGGTTAGCTGTGTGTGTGTGATGATGTAGCTGATGGTGTGGTTAGCTGTGTGTGTGTGTGATGTTGTAGCTGATGGTGTGGTGACGTTGGGTGTCTCTGTAGCTCAGGGACCTGGTGACTCGCAGTGTGGAGGACTACGTCAGTCTGTTCCAGCCTGAGAGAGCTTTGCAGCTGCCCCTGTTCAGGATGGACCTGATCTTCGACAACGAGAGGATGGAGTTCTACCCCACCTTCGAGGACCTGGAGCTGGCTGTGCTGGAGATCATGACCCAGATCACCCACACCATGCAGGTGCCCAGCCTGGCCTGCGGGTGGCGCTGTCCTCAACACGCTCCCCTTATTATCGTCACTGAGATCTTTACCAGATTCCCCAGTCCGTTTTCATGCTTTACATGTTACTCGCTCCATTCGTTATCTGTGTTTCCCGAAAGGATCAGCCTTTAAAAGCCGAGCCCTGGGCGAGGCACTCAGGCCTGCAGTCATTCAGGCAGTGAGGGTCAGACTGTGCTGATGCTTCTGTACGGTCAGCCGAATGAGCCCCAGGTCCTGAGACCCTCTGGCGTGTCCCTCAGCATGTACAGACGGTGCAGTCCTGGCTGGCCGAGGGGCAGAAGACGTTTGTGGACGCTAGACTGGCAGAGCACGTCCTGTCCTGGGCAGAGTCGGCCCTCAAGGAGGCTGTGCGGCAGAACCTGGAGGGACCCCAGCAGCATCTCCTCAGCTACGGTGGGTCCCCCCGTCCCCCCAGGGGCCCTGCCCCCCCCCAACCCCCCCGTGGGAGAGCAGGCTGATCAATTTCATTTTCTGTCTTTTGAGGCCTACAGCAAATGCAAAACATTTCACTTAAAACAGTTTTTTGTGATTAATTATTCAGTATTTTCAAGCAGACTTTTACAAAAAGAAATATAAAATCATTTCCCCTAGAAGTGAGGGGGGCAGTGTATGTTGTGTTTTGAGCTGGGTGCTCTATCTGAGGCTCAGCTCAGCTCTTCCCCCTGTCCTACAGGGGAGAGCTATGATTGGCTGGTGAATGACGTGGCACAGACCCGGGTTCAGACCTTCATGGCAGAGGAGCACTCGTTCGACCAATATATGGAGGTGAGAAAGCACACAGCTCCACAGAGCTCCACGCAGCTCCACAGAGCTCCACACAGCTCCACAGAGCTCCACGCAGTGCCACAGAGCTGCACACAGTGCCACAGAGCTACATAGAGCTCCACAGAGCTACACAGAGCTGCACACAGCTCCACAGAGCTACACAGAGCTGCACACAGCTACACAGAGCTACACAGAGCTGCACACAGCTACACACAGCTACACAGAGCTGCACACAGGTACACAGCGCTCCACAGAGCTCCAAAGAGCTACACAGAGCTCCACACAGCTACACAGAGCTGCACACAGCTACACAGAGCTGCACACAGCTACACAGAGCTGCACACAGCTACACAGAGCTACACAGAGCTCCACAGAGCTACACAGAGCTGCACACAGTGCCACAGAGCTGCACAGAGCTGCACACAGCTACACAGAGCTCCACAGAGCTCCACAAAGCTGCACAGAACTACACAGAGCTCCACAGAGCTGCACAGAGCTCCACAGAGCTCCACAGGGCTACACAGAGCTGCACACAGCTACACAGAGCTACACAGAGCTGCACACAGCTACACACAGCTACACACAGCTGCACACAGGTACACAGCGCTCCACAGAGCTCCAAAGAGCTACACAGAGCTCCACACAGCTACACAGAGCTGCACACAGTGCCACAGAGCTGCACAGAGCTGCACACAGCTACACAGAGCTCCACAGAGCTCCACAAAGCTGCACAGAACTACACAGAGCTCCACAGAGCTGCACAGAGCTCCACAGAGCTCCACAGGGCTACACAGAGCTACGCAGAGCTGCATGGAACGCTGTTCAGCAGATTTAGGTAAGGGTTGTGACGTTGGAAAGGTAGCTGCTCCAAGGTGTTAAATCCCAATTACAATGTGACTTCCAGGGATTACCGAACAGTGCAGCTTTCTTTTGAATTCATACTTAAGTCTTTTATTTGGTATGTGTACCTGGGGTGAAGTACACAGTATTTTCTTCCAATCATATGGATCCTGCCAATTCTTCAGCCAGGCAGTGGAGCGGTGAAATCAGCTGATGAGTTCATGGGTGGAAGAAACCTGGGAGGACTCTTGCCCCTGGACTTTCCACCCCTGAATGCACTAAATCAGGGTGGAGATTTTATAAATGGGGTCAGCTAAGTATTCAGTCTAACTCATTAGTGTGTGCATGTGTGTATATGTGTGTGTGTGTGCATGTGTTTGTATATGTGTGTCGGCGCATGCGTGCGTGCATGTGTTTCCCAGTTGGAGGAGGAGTTCCGGATGCTGTCGAAGGAGATCATGAGCTTGCCCACAGTGGCTCACTTCCCCATGGTGAGGCTGGACTGTGAGGAGCTGAAGCAGGGATTGGCCAAGAAGGCCACGGCCTTCTCTCACATCCTGCTGGAGGAGTTGGTGACCAGGCACCGGCAGGACAACCTGAAGTGAGTTCAAGCTATGCTAAACCTGCTATGCTACACCTGCAGTGCTAAACCTGCTGTGCTAAACCTGCTGTGCTAAACCTGCTATGCTAAACCTGCTGTGCTAAACCTGCTGTGCTAAACCTGCTATGCTAAACCTGCTGTGCTAAACCTGCTGTGCTAAACCTGCTTTGCTAAACCTGCTATGTTAAACCTGCTATGCTAAACCTGCTGTGCTAAACCTGCTATGCTAAACCTGCTATGTTAAACCTGCTATGCTAAACCTGCTGTGCTAAACCTGCTATGCTAAACCTGCTATGCTAAACCTGCTGTGCTAAACCTGCTATGCTAAACCTGCTATGCTAAACCTGCTGTGCTAAACCTGCTATGTTAAACCTGCTGTGCTAAACCTGCTATGCTAAACCTGCTGTGCTAAACCTGCTATGCTAAACCTGCTATGCTAAACCTGCTATGCTGTGCAGGCTATGCTACATGGCTATTCTACACCTGGTGTGTTTGTCAGTCAGGAGAACACCCTTTACTCTGTTTGCAGGTTGTGTAGAGAATTTGAGGTTATGCGGAATAAGGTGATGAGGGTTCCAGAGACGACCGAGGAGATGACTGCCCTGGCAGCGTTCATTAGCCAGTCCCGGACCAAGGGCATGGAGGAGCTCCACGTCAAAATAACGGTGAGGGACACCTTCAGTCACAGCTAGGCCTGTGTGTGTGCGATACACAGGTGTGTATCTGTTATATGTGTGTGTGTATGTGTGTGTGATGCTCAGGTGTGTGTCTGTTGTATGTGTGTGTGTGTGTGTGTGTGAGTGTGTGTGTATGTGTATGCGTGTGTGTGTGTGTGCTTGTGTGTGTGCATGTGCGTGTGTGTGCGTGTTTGTGTATTTGTGTGTGCGTGTGTGTATGTGTGTGTATGTGTGTGTGTGTGTGTGTGTGTGAGTGTGTGTGTATGTGTATGCGTGTGTGTGTGTGCGTGTGTGTGCGCGTGCGTGTATGTGTGTGTGCGTGTGTGTGTTTGTGTATTTGTGTGTGCGTGTGTGTCTGTTGTGTGTGTGTGAGTGTGTGTGTGTGCGTGCATGTATGTGTGTGTGTGTGTGTGTGTGTGTGTGTGTGAGAGTTTCTGTGTGTGTGTGTGTGTGTATGATGACTAATGTTTTGCCCTTGCCTTTGCTAGGAGACATGCCGTAGACTAAACATCCTGCTGGATCTGTTCATATTTGAACCCGAGGATCTGGACTTAAACTCCTCTGTGCTCCTCTGGCCCCGGAACATGCTGCCTGTCTTTGACCTTGGAGATGAGGTGTGAACACACACTGCGCCCAGTCCTGCCCCTGCCAGGACCCACTGTGTGTGTGAGGGGTAAAGGAGAGTGTGTGTATGTGTATGTGTGTGTGGGGTAAAGGAGAGTGTGTGTGTATGTGTGTGTGTGTGTGTGGGGTAAAAGAGAGTGTGTGTATGTGTATGTGTGTGTGGGGTAAAGGAGAGTGTGTGTATGTGTGTGTGTGTGTGTGTGTGTGTGTGTGGGGTAAAAGAGAGTGTGTGTATGTGTGTGTTGGGTAAAGGAGAGTGTGTGTATGTGTATGTGTGTGTGGGGTAAAGGAGAGTGTGTGTATGTGTGTGTGGGGTAAAAGAGAGTGTGTGTATGTGTATGTGTGTGTTGGGTAAAGCAGAGTGTGTGTATGTGTGTGTGGGGTGAGGGTGAGTGTGGTTGTGGTGTGTTGGGTAAAGGTAGGTGTGGTTGTGGTGTGTTGGGTAAAGGTAGGTGTGGTTGTGGTGTGTTGGGTAAAGGTAGGTGTGGTTGTGGTGTGTTGGGTAAAGGAGAGTGTGTGTATGTGTGTGTGGGGTGAGGGTGAGTGTGGTTGTGGTGTGTTGGGTAAAGGTAGGTGTGGTTGTGGTGTGTTGGGTAAAGGTAGGTGTGGTTGTGGTGTGTTGGGTAAAGGTAGGTGTGGTTGTGGTGTGTTGGGTAAAGGAGAGTGTGTGTATGTGTGTGTGGGGTGAGGGTGAGTGTGGTTGTGGTGTGTTGGGTAAAGGTAGGTGTGGTTGTGGTGTGTTGGGTAAAGGTAGGTGTGGTTGTGGTGTGTTGGGTAAAGGTAGGTGTGGTTGTGGTGTGTATAGCATGGTGCTGTGGTGCCCCCTGCAGGTCTTGTTGAGTGCGAAGCGGAAAGGGGAGGAGGAGCTCCTGGCTCGCAGGGAGAGGCTGGTCCTGGAGCTGGAGAAGCTGGGGAGCAGACTGGAGGAGTTCACAGAGTGCTGTGAGCTGGAGATGATGCCGCAGGTACCTCATACTCTACCACACACAGCATGCACACTACACTCATACTCACACACACACACACACACAGTATGTACACTACACTCATACTCACACACACACAGCAATTACACTACACTCATACTCACACACTCACACACACAGCGTGCACACTACACTCATACTCACACACTCACACACACAGCGTGCACACTACACTCATACTCACACAGACACAGCGTTTACACTACACTCGTACTCACACACACACACAGCATTTACACTACACTCATACTCACACACTCACACACACAGCGTGCACACTACACTCATACTCACACAGACACAGCGTTTACACTACACTCATACTCATACTCACACACACACACACACACACACACAGCGTGTACACTACACTTACACACACACACAGCGTGTACACTACACTCACACACACACACACACACACACACACACACACAGCGTGTACACTACACACACACACAGCGTGTACGCTACACTCATACACACACACACACACACACACACACACACAGCGTGTACGCTACACTCATACACATAACGTGTACACACACATGCACACAGCGTGTACAATACATTCACACACACACACACACACACACACACACACACACACACACACACACACACACACACACACACACACACACACACATTATTACATTATTGGCATTTGGCAGAAGCTCTTATCCAGAGCGACGTACAGTTGATTAGACTAAGCAGGAGACAATCCTCCCCTGGAGCAATGCAGGGTTAAGGGCCTTGCTCAAGGGCCCAACGGCTGTGCGGATCTTATTGTGGCTACACCGGGATTAGAACCACCGACCTTGTGTGTCCCAGTCGTTTACCTTAACCACTATGCTACAGGCCGCCCACACACACACACACACACACACACACACACACACACACACACACACACACACACACACACACACACACACACACACACACACACACACACACACAGCGTGTACACTACACTCATACACACAACGTGTACACATATACACACACACAGCGTGTACACTACACTCATACACATAGCATGTGCACACAATACACACTACAGTCATACACATAGTCTGTCCACACATCATGAGAGCAGGGCGTGTGCAGGGTGTGTGCAGTCAGAGCAGGGCGTGTGCAGTCAGAGCAGGGTGTGTGCAGGGCGTGTGCATTAAGTGCAGGGTGTGTGCAGTAAGAGCAGGGCGTGTGCAGGGCGTGTGCATTAAGTGCAGGGTGTGTGCAGGGCGTGTGCAGTAAGTGCAGGGTGTGTGCAGTAAGAGCAGGGCGTGTGCAGAGCATATGCAGTAAGAGCAGGGTGTGTGCAGTCAGAGCAGGGCGTGTGCAGGGCGTGTGCAGTAAGAGCAGGGTGTGTGCAGGGCGTGTGCAGTAAGAGCAGGGTGTGTGCAGTAAGAGCAGGGCGTGTGCAGTCAGAGCAGGGCGTGTGAAGTAAGAGCAGGGACTGTGCAGTAAGGGCAGGACAGGTGCAGGGCGTGTGCAGTAAGATTAGGGCGTGTGCAGTCAGAGCAGGGCGTGTGAAGTAAGAGCAGGGACTGTGCAGTAAGGGCAGGACAGGTGCAGGGCGTGTGCAGTCAGAGCAGGGTGTGTGCAGGGCGTGTGCAGTAACAGTAGGGTGTGTGCAGTAAGAGCAGGGCAGGTGCAGTCAGAGCAGGGCGGGTGCAGTAAGAGCAGGGCATGTGCAGTCAGAGCAGGGCGGGTGTAAAGCTCTGTGCTGGCTGCAGTATGTGGCAGATGTGAAAGGAGTGCAGAAGCGGCTCCAGGAGGCAGAGGAGTCCATCGCCTTCATCAACAAGGAGGAGAAGCTGTACGAGTGGGACCTGACCTCCTACCCCACCCTGCACACCATCAAGGACAGCATGGAGCCCTACCACAAGCTGTTCGGGCTCATCTTCAGATGGCAGAAAACAGAGAAGAGGTGAGTGAGGGACAGGGGCCAGGTGCATTGCCAGCAATTATTACATTACATTACATTAATGGCATTTGGCAGACGCCCTTATCTGGAGCGACATACAGTTGATTAGGCTAAGCAGGAGACAATCCTCCCCTGGAGCAATGCAGGGTTAAGGGCCTTGCTCAAGGGCCCAACGGCTGTGCGGATCTTATTGCGGCTACGCCGGGGATCGAACCACCGACCTTGTGGGTCCCAGTCTTGTACCTGAACCACTGCGCTACAGGCCGCCCGTTGTTATGTAGCTTGTGTAGCCTCAGCTGTCCCTGGCTGCAGGTGGATGGACGGGTCGTTCCAGGACCTGAACGGGGAGAGCATGGAGGGGGAGGTGGACGAGTTCTTCAGGGACGTGTATAAGATGGAGAAGTTATTCAGGCAGAAGCAGAAGAAGGCGGATCAGGAGGCCCGCCGGCCCCCGGGGGCGGGGCAGGACAACCCCTCTGTGCTGATGTGCTCCCGGGTCATGGAGCAGATCAAAGACTTCAAGGTGCCACGCAGTCACCAAACCACAGCATGCTCACTGTGTGCTTATGCCTGCATACTGCATACTGTACTTACTGCATACTTACTGTCTGCGTATGCCTGCATACTGCATACTGTACTTACTGCATACTTACTGTCTGCGTATGCCTGCATACTGCATACTGTACTTACTGCATGCTCACTGTGTGCTTATGCCTGCATACTGCATACTGTACTTACTGCATACTTACTGTGTGCTTATGCCTGCATACTGCATACTGTACTTACTGCGTACTTACTGTGTACTTAATGCATGCGCACAGCATGCATACTGCAAACTGAC
>NC_083769.1:51435866-51448366 GCF_963514075.1 Conger conger | reverse complement strand
CTCCCCCTTTACCTGCCTCACTCTACCTTTACCTGCCTCACTCTACCTCTACCTGCCCCACTCTACCTTTACCTGCCCCACTCTACCTTTACCTGCCCCACTCTACCTTTACCTGCCCTGCTCACCCTTTACCTGCCTCACTCTACCTTTACCTGCCTCACTCTACCTCTACCTGCCTCACTCTACCTTTACCTGCCTCACTCTACCTCTACCTGCTCCACTCTACCTCTACCTGCTCCACTCTACCTTTACCTGTCTCACTCTACCTTTACCTGCCCCACTCTACCTTTACCTGCCTCACTCTACCTTTACCTATCTCACTCTACCTCTACCTGCCCCACTCTACCTTTACCTGCCCCACTCTACCTTTACCTGTCTCACTCTACCTTTACCTGCCCCACTCTACCTTTACCTGCCTCACTCTACCTTTACCTGCCTCACTCTACCTTTACCTACCCCACTCTACCTTTACCTGTCTCACTCTACCTTTACCTGCCTCACTCTACCTTTACCTGTCTCACTCTACCTTTACCTACCCTGCTCCTCCTTTACCTGCCTCACTCTACCTTTACCTGTCTCACTCTACCTTTACCTACCCTGCTCCCCCTTTACCTGTCTCACTCTACCTTTACCTGCCCCACTATACCTTTACCTACCCTGCTCCCCCTTTACCTGCCTCACTCTACCTTTACCTGTCTCACTCTACCTTTACCTGCCCCACTCTACCTTTACCTGTCTCACTCTACCTTTACCTGCCCCACTCTACCTTTACCTGCCTCACTCTACCTTTACCTGCCTCACTCTACCTTTACCTACCCCACTCTACCTTTACCTGTCTCACTCTACCTTTACCTGCCTCACTCTACCTTTACCTGTCTCACTCTACCTTTACCTACCCTGCTCCCCCTTTACCTGCCTCACTCTACCTTTACCTGTCTCACTCTACCTTTACCTACCCTGCTCCCCCTTTACCTGCCTCACTCTACCTTTACCTGTCTCACTCTACCTTTACCTGCCCCACTCTACCTTTACCTGTCTCACTCTACCTTTACCTGCCTCACTCTACCTTTACCTGCCCCACTCTACCTTTACCTGCCCCACTCTACCTTTACCTGTCTCACTCTACCTTTACCTGTCTCACTCTACCTTTACCTGCCCCACTCTACCTTTACCTGCCCCACTCTACCTTTACCTGTCTCACTCTACCTTTACCTGTCTCACTCTACCTTTACCTGCCCCACTCTACCTTTACCTACCCCACTCTACCTTTACCTGTCTCACTCTACCTTTACCTGTCTCACTCTACCTTTACCTGCCTCACTCTACCTTTACCTGCCCCACTCTACCTTTACCTACCCCACTCTACCTTTACCTGTCTCACTCTACCTTTACCTGTCTCACTCTACCTTTACCTGCCCCACTCTACCTTTACCTGTCTCACTCTACCTTTACCTGTCTCACTCTACCTTTACCTGCCCCACTCTACCTTTACCTGTCTCACTCTACCTTTACCTGCCTCACTCTACCTTTACCTGCCTCACTCTACCTTTACCTGCCCCACTCTACCTTTACCTGCCTCACTCTACCTTTACCTGCCCCACTCTACCTTTACCTGCCTCACTCTACCTTTACCTGTCTCACTCTACCTCTACCTGCCCCACTCTACCTTTACCTGCCCCACTCTACCTTTACCTGCCTCACTCTACCTTTACCTGTCTCACTCTACCTTTACCTGCCCCACTCTACCTTTACCTACCCCACTCTACCTTTACCTGTCTCACTCTACCTTTACCTGCCTCACTGTACCTTTACCTGTCTCACTCTACCTTTACCTGCCTCACTCTACCTTTACCTGTCTCACTCTACCTTTACCTACCCTGCTCCCCCTTTACCTGCCTCACTCTACCTTTACCTACCCTGCTCCCCCTTTACCTGTCTCACTCTACCTTTACCTGCCCCACTCTACCTTTACCTACCCCACTCTACCTTTACCTGTCTCACTCTACCTTTACCTGCCTCACTCTACCTTTACCTGTCTCACTCTACCTTTACCTACCCTGCTCCCCCTTTACCTGCCTCACTCTACCTTTACCTGTCTCACTCTACCTTTACCTGCCCCACTCTACCTTTACCTGCCCCACTCTACCTTTACCTGTCTCACTCTACCTTTACCTGCCCCACTCTACCTTTACCTGCCCCACTCTACCTTTACCTGCCTCACTCTACCTTTACCTGTCTCACTCTACCTCTACCTGCCCCACTCTACCTTTACCTGCCCCACTCTACCTTTACCTGTCTCACTCTACCTTTGCCTGCCTCACTCTACCTTTACCTGTCTCACTCTACCTTTACCTGCCCCACTCTACCTTTACCTACCCCACTCTACCTTTACCTACCCTGCTCCCCCTTTACCTGCCTCACTCTACCTTTACCTGTCTCACTCTACCTTTACCTACCCTGCTCCCCCTTTACCTGTCTCACTCTACCTTTACCTGCCCCACTCTACCTTTACCTGTCTCACTCTACCTTTACCTACCCTGCTCCCCCTTTACCTGCCTCACTCTACCTTTACCTGTCTCACTCTACCTTTACCTACCCTGCTCCCCCTTTACCTGCCTCACTCTACCTTTACCTGTCTCACTCTACCTTTACCTGTCTCACTCTACCTTTACCTACCCTGCTCCCCCTTTACCTGCCTCACTCTACCTTTACCTGTCTCACTCTACCTTTACCTACCCTGCTCCCCCTTTACCTGTCTCACTCTACCTTTACCTGTCTCACTCTACCTTTACCTGCCCCACTCTACCTTTACCTGCCCCGCTCTACCTTTACCTGTCTCACTCTACCTTTACCTGCCTCACTCTACCTTTACCTGTACCGCTCTACCTTTACCTGTTCCTCTCTCCCTGAACACTGATCCTGCTGCTCTCTGCAGTGTCTGAAGGTGTGACACTGATCCTGCTGCTCTCTGCAGGGTCTGACACTGTGACACTGATCCTGCTGTTCTATGCAGGGTCTGAAGGTGTGACACTGATCCTGCTGCTCTCTGCAGGGTCTGACACTGTGACACTGATCCTGCTGTTCTATGCAGGGTCTGAAGGTGTGACACTGATCCTGCTGCTCTCTGCAGGGTCTGACACTGTGACACTGATCCTGCTGTTCTATGCAGGGTCTGAAGGTGTGACACTGATCCTGCTGCTCTCTGCAGGGTCTGAAGGTGTGACACTGATCCTGCTGCTCTCTGCAGGGTCTGAAGGTGTGACACTCATCCTGCTGCTGCTCTCTGCAGGGTCTGAAGGTGTGACACTGATCATACTGCTGCTCTCTGCAGGGTCTGAAGGTGTGACACTGATCCTGCTGCTCTCTGCAGGGTCTGAAGGTGTGACACTGATCATACTGCTGCTCTCTGCAGGGTCTGAAGGTGTGACACTGATCATCCTGCTGCTCTCTGCAGGGTCTGAAGGTGTGACACTGATCCTGCTGCTCTCTGCAGGGTCTGAAGCTGTACTACCAGCAGCTCCAGGAGCAGCTGAATGACGTTGTGGAGCTGGTGAGGGGGAAGCTGCCCAAACAGACGCGCACCACGCTGGGGGCCCTCGTCACCATCGACGTGCACGCCAGAGACGTCGTCATGGAGATGATCGAGAAAGGTTCCTCATTCATCCCTTACATTTATTAACTCTTGTTATTTATTTTTATCTTTTGCCCTTGTAATTCATCACCGTTGAAAAAAGGGTATTTCCCTCAATGTGTGATCAAGATAATAAGGGGTGATGGCACACCCAGTGAGCACTTTATTAGGTACACCTGTACACCAGGTTGTTAATGCAAATATTTAATCAGCCAATCATGTGGCAGCAACTAAATGCAAAAAACAAAAACATGCGGACGTGGTCAAGACGTTCAGCTGTTTTTCAGATCCCCCAGAATGATGAAGAAATGTCATAAAAGTGAGTTTGACCGTGGACTGATTATTGGTACCGGACAGGGTGGTTTGATTACCTCAGAAACTGTGATTTTCACGCACAACAGTCTCTAGAGTTCGCAGAGAATGGGGCCAAAAGCAAAAAACATCCAGTGAGCAGCACTGCAGGCAGAAACTGAGCTTAAAGAGTTTTTTACTTTTGAAGAGTGGCTTATGGTTCGGCTCTCCCCCCTTAGGTGTGTCCCATGATACGGACTTCCAGTGGCTCGCTCAGCTGCGGTACTACTGGGACAAAGACAACGTGCGCGTACGCATCATCAACTGTGACGTCAAATACGCCTACGAGTACCTGGGCAACTGCCCCCGCCTGGTCATCACCCCGCTGACCGACCGCTGCTACCGCACCCTGGTACTGCCCCGAGAACCGCACCTCAACCACACCCCATCCACACCTCAACCTCACCTCATCCACACTCCATTCACACCTCAACTACACTCCATCCACACCTCAACCACACCTCAACCTCACCTCATCCACACTCCATTCACACCTCAACTACACTCCATCCACACCTCAACCCCACCTCATCCACACTCCATTCACACCTCAACTACACTCCATCCACACCTCAACCACACCTCAACCTCACCTCATCCACACTCCATTCACACCTCAACTACACTCCATCCACACCTCAACCCCACCTCATCCACACTCCATTCACACCTCAACCACACCTCAACCTCACCTCATCCACACTCCATTCACACTGAACCACACTTCAACAACACCTCATCAACACCTCATCCACACCTCAACAACACCTCAACTACACTCCATCCACACCTCAACCACACCTCAACAACACCTTATCCACACTGAACCACACCTCAACCACACCTCACCCACTCCATTCACACTGAACCACACTTCAACAACACCTCATCAACACCCCATCCAAACCTCAACAACACTCTATCCACACTGAACCACACCCCATCAACACTCCATTCACACTGAACCACACCTCAACCACACCCCATCCAAACCCCATCAACACCTCATCAACACCCCACCCACACCTCAACAACACTCTATCCACACTGAACCACACCCCATCAACACTCCATTCACACTGAACCACACCTCAACCACACCCCATCCACACTGAACCACACCTCAACCACACCCCATCCACACTGAACCACACCTCAACCACACTGAACCGCAGTGCAGGTGTGAGCACTGAGCCCCCCTCCTGTCCCGTTACAGATCGGAGCGTTTTACCTGAGTCTGGGCGGGGCACCGGAGGGGCCTGCAGGTACAGGGAAGACAGAGACCACCAAGGACCTGGCCAAAGCGCTGGCTGTGCAGTGCGTGGTGTTCAACTGCTCAGACGGCCTGGACTACCTCGCCATGGGAAAGGTACACACCCTGTACACCTGTACACACCCTATACCTGTACACACCCTGTACACCTGTACACACCCTATACCTGTACACACCCTGTACACCTGTACACACCCTATACCTGTATACCTGTACACACCCTGTACACCTGTATACACCCTATACCTGTATACCTGTACACACCCTATACCTGTATACCTGTACACACCCTATACCTGTACACACCCTATACCTGTATACCTGTACACACCCTATACCTGTATACCTGTACACACCCTATACCTGTACACACCCTATACCTGTATACCTGTACACACACTATACCTGTTCACCTGTACACACCCTATACCTGTATACCTGTACACACCCTATACCTGTATACCTGTACACACCCTATACCTGTTCACCTGTACACACCCTATACCTGTATACCTGTACACACCCTATACCTGTATACCTGTACACACCCTATACCTGTATACCTGTACACACCCTGTACACCTGTATACACCCTATACCTGTATACCTGTACACACCCTATACCTGTATACCTGTACACACACTATACCTGTTCACCTGTACACACCCTATACCTGTATACCTGTACACACCCTATACCTGTATACCTGTACACACCCTATACCTGTATACCTGTACACACACTATACCTGTTCACCTGTACACACCCTATACCTGTATACCTGTACACACCCTATACCTGTATACCTGTACACACCCTATACCTGTTCACCTGTACACACCCTATACCTGTATACCTGTACACACCCTATACCTGTATACCTGTACACACCCTATACCTGTACACACCCTGTTCACCTGTACACACCCTATACCTGTATACCTGTACACACCCTATACCTGTACACCTGTACACACCCTATACCTGTTCATCTGTACACACCCTATACACCTGTATACACGCTATGCACACCTGTGTACAGTCACATCCACAGATGAGCAGATTCTGAAAGCACAGGACCCAAACAAATGAAAGGATCTGAACCTGTGACAGATGAAGGCTGCTGATTGGTGGGTTTGCTGTGGCAGTTTTTCAAAGGGCTGGCCTCTTCGGGTGCGTGGGCGTGCTTTGACGAGTTTAACCGCATCGAGCTGGAGGTGCTGTCAGTGGTGGCGCAGCAGATCCTGTGCATCCAGAGGGCCATCGAGATGAAGATGGAGACCTTCGACTTTGAGGGCACGGAGCTCCGCCTCAACCCCAACTGCTTTGTGGCTATCACCATGAACCCCGGATACGCCGGCCGATCCGAGCTGCCCGACAACCTGAAGGTGGGTTCTGCTGTGATTGGTTCAGTCCCGGTGCAGCAGTGCTGTGATTGGTTCTGTCCCAGTGCAGCAGTGCTGTGATTGGTTCTGTCCCGGTGCAGCAGTGCTGTGATTGGTTCTGTCCCGGTGCAGCAGTGCTGTGATTGGTTCTGTCCCGGTGCAGCAGTGCTGTGATTGGTTCTGTCCCGGTGCAGGTGTTGTTCCGGACGGTGGCCATGATGGTGCCTAACTATGCGCTGATCGCCGAGATCTCTCTGTACTCCTACGGCTTCCTGAACGCCAAGCCGCTGTCGGTGAAGATCGTCATGACATACCGGCTGTGTTCCGAGCAGCTGTCCTCCCAGTTCCACTACGACTACGGCATGCGGGCCGTGAAAGCAGTCCTGGTGGCGGCAGGGAACCTGAAACTTAAGTTCCCAGATGAGAATGAAGATATCCTTGTAAGTGAAGCCAATGTAAAATGTAATTTATATATATGCAGTATGTATTCTGTGTTTAAGTGACTTTTCATTTGGCCGTATCTGTACCTGTAGCTGCTTCGCTCGATTAAGGATGTGAACGAGCCCAAGTTCCTGTCTCACGACATCCCTCTGTTTAACGGGATCACCAGCGACCTGTTCCCTGGCATCTCCCTGCCTGTGGCAGACTACCAGGTCAGCAGGACTCTCTCGTTGTGTGTTTGTAATCAGAGTTTCCTCGATGTGTGTTGATAGTCACATTTTGTGTAGCTGTGTGCTGATAATCTCAGTTTCTAACGTTGTGTGGTGTGTTGGTAATCAGAGTTTCTCTCCTTGTGTGTTGATAATCTCAGTTTCTGTAGTTCTGTGTTGATAATCTTGGTTTCTCTCGTTGTGTGTTGATAATCTCGGTTTCTCTCGTTGTGTTTTGTGTGTTGATAATCTCAGTCTGGTTGTGTTGTGTTTTGATAATCTCAGTCTGGTTGTGTTGTGTGTTGATAATCTCAGTCTCTCTCTTTGTGTGTTGTGTGTTGATAATCTCAGTCTGGTTATGTTGTGTTTTGATAATCTCAGTCTGGTTGTGTTGTGTGTTGATAATCTCAGTCTCGCTCTTTGTGTGTTGATAATCTCAGTCTGGTTGTGTTGTGTGTTGATAATCACAGTCTGGTTGTGTTGTGTGTTGATAATCTCAGTCTGGTTGTGTTGTGTGTTGATAATCTCAGTCTGGTTGTGTTGTGTGTTGATAATCTCAGTCTGGTTGTGTTGTGTTTTGATAATCTCAGTCTGGTTGTGTTGTGTGTTGATAATCTCAGTCTGGTTGTGTTGTGTATTGATAATCTCAGTCTGATTGTGTTGTGTATTGATAATCTCAGGTCTGGTTGTGTTGTGTGTTGATAATCTCAGTCTGGTTGTGTTGTGTGTTGATAATCTCAGTCTGGTTGTGTTGTGTGTTGATAATCTCAGTCTGGTTGTGTTGTGTTTTGATAATCTCAGTCTGGTTGTGTTGTGTGTTGATAATCTCAGTCTGGTTGTGTTGTGTATTGATAATATCAGTCTGATTGTGTTGTGTATTGATAATCTCAGTCTGGTTGTGTTGTGTGTTGATAATCTCAGTCTGGTTGTGTTGTGTTTTGATAATCTCAGTCTGGTTGTGTTGTGTGTTGATAATCTCAGTCTCTCTCTTTGTGTGTTGTGTGTTGATAATCTCAGTCTGGTTGTGTTGTGTTTTGATAATCTCAGTCTGGTTGTGTTGTGTGTTGATAATCTCAGTCTCGCTCTTTGTGTGTTGATAATCTCAGTCTGGTTGTGTTGTGTGTTGATAATCACAGTCTGGTTGTGTTGTGTGTTGATAATCTCAGTCTGGTTGTGTTGTGTGTTGATAATCTCAGTCTGGTTGTGTTGTGTATTGATAATATCAGTCTGATTGTGTTGTGTATTGATAATCTCAGTCTGGTTGTGTTGTGTGTTGATAATCTCAGTCTGGTTGTGTTGTGTTTTGATAATCTCAGTCTGGTTGTGTTGTGTATTGATAATCTCAGTCTCTCTCTTTGTGTGTTGTGTGTTGATAATCTCAGTCTGGTTGTGTTGTGTTTTGATAATCTCAGTCTGGTTGTGTTGTGTGTTGATAATCTCAGTCTCGCTCTTTGTGTGTTGATAATCTCAGTCTGGTTGTGTTGTGTGTTGATAATCACAGTCTGGTTGTGTTGTGTGTTGATAATCTCAGTCTGGTTGTGTTGTGTGTTGATAATCACAGTCTGGTTGTGTTGTGTGTTGATAATCTCAGTCTGGTTGTGTTGTGTTTTGATAATCTCAGTCTGGTTGTGTTGTGTGTTGATAATCTCAGTCTGGTTGTGTTGTGTATTGATAATCTCAGTCTGATTGTGTTGTGTATTGATAATCTCAGTCTGGTTGTGTTGTTGTAATCCAGCTCTTCCTGGACTGTAGCAGTGAATGCTGTCAGAGACACAATGTGCAGCCCACGCCTGTCTTTGTGGAGAAGATTATTCAGACGTACGAGATGATGATCGTGCGACATGGGTGAGTGCCAGAAATCCACTGACCTGCACTTTGTGTTTATTACCAATCACAGTTCACCCCATCACTGACCATGTGCATGTAGACCAATCACAGTTCACCCCATCACTGACCATGTGCATGTAGACCAATCGCAGTTCACCCCATCACTGACCATGTGCATGTAGACCAATCACAGTTCACCCCATCACTGACCTGCACTTTGTGTTTATTACCAATCACAGTTCACCCCATCACTGACCTGCACTTTGTGTTTATTACCAATCACAGTTCACCCCATCACTGACCATGTGCATGTAGACCAATCACAGTTCACCCCATCACTGACCTGCACTTTGTGTTTATTACCAATCACAGTTCACCCCAGCACTGACCATGTGCATGTAGACCAATCACAGTTCACCCCATCACTGACCATGTGCATGTAGACCAATCACAGTTCACCCCATCACTGACCATGTGCATGTAGACCAATCACAGTTCACCCCATCACTGGCCATGTGCATGTAGACCAATCCGAGTTAACCCCATTACAGATCATGTACATGTAGACCAATCACAGTTCCTGTGTGTGTGTGTGTATGTGTGTGTGCATGCATGCGTGTGTTTGTGTGTGTGTGTGGGTGTGTGTTTGGGTGTGTGTGTGTGTATGTTTGTGTGTGTGTGTGTGTGTGTGTGTGTGTGTGTGTGTGCGTGCGTGTATATGTGTGTATGTGTATGTGTGTTTGGGTGTGTGTGTGTGTATGTTTGTGTGTGTGTGCGTGTATGTGTGTGTGTGTATATGTGTGTGTGTATGCGTGTGTGTGTGTGTGTGTGTGTACGTGTGCATGTATGTGTGTGTGTGTGTATGTGTGTATATGTGTGTGTGTATGTGTGTGTGTGTGTGTGTGTGTGTGTGTGTGTGAGTGTGTGTGTGTGTGTGTGTGTGTGTGTATGTGTGTGTGTGTGTGTGTGTGTGTGTGGGGCAGGTTTATGTTGGTTGGGGAGCCGTTCGCTGGGAAGACCAGAGTGCTGCACGTGCTGGCTGACACTCTGACGCTGATGAACGAGAGAGGCTACAACGAGGAGGAGAAGGTGCTGTTCCGCACGGTCAACCCCAAAGCCATCACCATGGGCCAGCTGTTCGGCCAGTTCGACCCCGTGTCCCACGAGGTGAGAGTGTTCTGCAGAGCTGTGTGTGGTCCTGTCTGGGCCCCTGGGTTATCACAAGGTGAGAGTGTGAGCTGTGTGTGGTCCTGTCTGGGCCCCTGGGTTATCACGAGGTGAGAGTGTGAGCTGTGTGTGGTCCTGTCTGGGCCCCTGGGTTATCACAAGGTGAGAGTGTGAGCTGTGTGTGGTCCTGTCTGGGCCCCTGGGTTATCACAAGGTGAGAGTGTGAGCTGTGTGTGGTCCTGTCTGGGCCCCTGGGTTATCACGAGGTGAGAGTGTGAGCTGTGTGTGGTCCTGTCTGGGCCCCTGGGTTATCACGAGGTGAGAGTGTGAGCTGTGTGTGGTCCTGTCTGGGCCCCTGGGTTATCGCTGTGGTCAGAGCCAGGCCTGCCACGCTGATAAGCACACAGTGGCCTTGTGATTGGCCCGGAGTTTAAGCCCGCCTGCTCTGGCCCCGCCCTCTCTTGCAGTGGGCGGACGGAATCGTGGCGAACATGTTTCGGGAGTTTGCGTCGTCAGAGACGCCGGACAGGAAGTGGGTGGTGTTTGATGGGCCAATCGACACGCTGTGGATCGAGAGCATGAACACGGTCCTGGACGACAACAAGAAGGCAGGAACCCCCCCCCCCCACACACACACACACACACACACACACATACACACACCCACACACACACACACAGCGATGTGTATGTGTGTATATGAGTATGTTAGTGTGAGTGTGTGAATGTGTGAATGTTCTTGTTTCTCTGCAGCTGTGTTTGATGAGTGGGGAGATTATCCAGATGTCCAATCAGATGAGCCTGATCTTTGAAGCCATGGACCTATCCCAGGCCTCGGTACGTGTATCTGTCCAACCAGACCCTCACCTGTCTAACCACACCCACACATGTCTAACCACACCCACACCTGTCTAACCACACCCACACATGTCTAACCACACCCTCACCTGTGTAACCACACCCTCACCTGTCTAACCACACCTTCACCTGCAACACACACCTCTCTAACCACACCCTGACATGTAGTACACACCTGTCCAACCACCCTCTGTGATTGGTTGGATGGTTGGTTGATTGTATGTTTTTGTTATTGGTTTATTGGTTTTGTGATTGTTTGGTTGGTTGTGTGACTTCATCTAGTTGTGTGGCTTTTGGTTGTGTGCTGGATTGGTTTATTTACTCTGTGTTTGGTTGGTTGTGGGTGTATTGACTGTGTGATTGGTTGGCTGTTGGTGTATTGACTTTGTGATTGGTTGGTTGTGGGAGTATTGACCGTGTGATTGGTTGGCTGTGGGTGTATACACTGTGTGATCGGTTGCCTGTGGGTGTATTGATTGTGTGATTGGTTGGTTGTTAGAGTATTGATTGTGTGATTGGTTGGTTGTGAGAGTATTGACTGTGTGATTGGTTGCCTGTGGGTGTATTGATTGTGTGATTGGTTGGTTGTGAGAGTATACACCGTGTGATTGGTTGGTTGTGAGAGTATAGACTGTGATTGGTTGGTTGTGAGAGTATAGACTGTGATTGGTTGGTTGTGAGAGTATTGATTGTGTGATTGGTTGGTTGTGAGAGTATTGACTGTGTGATTGGTTGGTTGTGAGAGTATTGACTGTGTGATTGGTTGGTTGTGAGAGTATTGACTGTGTGATTGGTTGGTTGTGAGAGTATTGACCGTGTGATTGGTTGGTGCCCAGCCTGCGACAGTGAGCCGCTGTGGGATGATCTACATGGAGCCCTCTCAGCTGGGCTGGGAGCCCATCCTCACCTCCTGGCTCCACACTCTGCCTGAGCTGCTGCAAGACCCACACAACTCTGCCCTCCTCACACGGCTCTTCCATTGGCTGCTGCCCCCGTCATTCAGGATGCTACGGAAACACTGCAGGGTGGGTCCCGCCCCCCAGGGTGTCACCCTATACCCTGCTGGGAAAAAAATGCTTTTTTGAAACAGCTGGTTGCTGATTGCCAGTTCAGACCACCACCATACTCAACATGGTTTGACCAGCTCAAGCGATGTTTTGAAACAGCTGGTCATTTCAAGATGGTCGCTGCTCGATTTTACACCAGGGTACACACCCCTGCCCTGTGCCCTCCCCTCTCACGAGTCTCCTCTCCTACAGGAAGTGGTCACCACAAACAACAGCAACACCGTGGTGTCGCTGACACGGCTCTTTCTGATGCTGCTGGCCGAACCTCTCAAACAAGACTCCGCCCACAA
>NC_083769.1:51418366-51428366 GCF_963514075.1 Conger conger | reverse complement strand
GTGTGTTACAGTCTGTGGTCTGTCTCTGCAGGTGTGTTACGGTCTGTGGTCTGTCTCTGCAGGTGTGTTATGGTCTGTGGTCTGTCTCTGCAGGTGTGTTACGGTCTGTGGTCTGTCTCTGCAGGTGTGTGACAGTCTGTCTCTGCAGGTGTGTTACGGTCTGTGGTCTGTGCCTGCAGGTGTGTTACGGTCTGTGGTCTGTCTCTGCAGGTGTGTTACGGTCTGTGGTCTGTCTCTGCAGGTGTGTTACGGTCTGTGGTCTGTCTCTGTAGGTGTGTTACGGTCTGTGGTCTGTGCCTGCAGGTGTGTTACAGTCTGTGGTCTGTGCCTGCAGGTGTGTTATGGTCTGTGGTCTGTGCCTGCAGGTGTGTTACAGTCTGTGGTCTGTGCCTGCAGGTGTGTTACGGTCTGTGGTCTGTCTCTGCAGGTGTGTTACGGTCTGTGGTCTGTCTCTGCAGGTGTGTTACGGTCTGTGGTCTGTGCCTGCAGGTGTGTTACGGTCTGTGGTCTGTCTCTGCAGGTGTGTTACAGTCTGTGGTCTGTCTCTGCAGGTGTGTTACAGTCTGTGGTCTGTCTCTGCAGGTGTGTTACGGTCTGTGGTCTGTCTCTGCAGGTGTGTTACAGTCTGTGGTCTGTCTCTGCAGGTGTGTTACGGTCTGTGGTCTGTGCCTGCAGGTGTGTTACGGTCTGTGGTCTGTCTCTGCAGGTGTGTTACAGTCTGTGGTCTGTCTCTGCAGGTGTGTTACAGTCTGTGGTCTGTCTCTGCAGGTGTGTTACGGTCTGTGGTCTGTCTCTGCAGGTGTGTTACAGTCTGTGGTCTGTCTCTGCAGGTGTGTTATGGTCTGTGGTCTGTCTCTGCAGGTGTGTTATGGTCTGTGGTCTGTCTCTGCAGGTGTGTTATGGTCTGTGGTCTGTCTCTGCAGGTACGTGCTGGAGCACCTGTCGCGGATCAGCCGGGTGCTGAAGCAGCCGGGGGGGAACGCTCTGCTGGTGGGGGTTGGGGGCAGCGGCAGGCAGTCTCTGACACGCCTCGCCACCTCCATGGCCAAGAATGTGCTCTTCCAGCCCGAGATCTCCAAGAGCTACGGAATGACCGAGTGGAGAGACGACCTGAAGGTACCGCCGCACAGCACTGCTCACAGCTCCGCCTCACAGCTCCGCCTCACAGCTCTGCTCACAGCTCTGCTCACAGCTCTGCTCACAGCTCTGCTCACAGCTCCACCTCACAGCTCCACCTCACAGCTCCACCTCACAGCTCTGCTCACAGCTCTGCTCACAGCTCCGCCTCACAGCTCTGCTCACAGCTCTGCTCACAGCTCCGCCTCACAGCTCTGCTCACAGCTCCGCCATCACACCGCTGCACACCCCCTCAGTCACTTAGGGGACATTTTAATGGTCCATAACCAGTTTAATCCCTCACTGTGTGACATCATTTTGTTCCACACACACACACACACACAGAAACACACACACACACACACACAGAAACACACACACACACACACACTCACACACACACACACAGAAACACACACACACACACACACACAGAAACACACACACACACACACTCACACACACACACACAGAAACACACACACACACACACACACACACACACAGAAACACACACACACACACACACAGAAACACACACACACACACAGAAACACACACACACACACACACACACTCACACACACACACACACACATACAAACACACACAGAAACACACACACACACACACACACACACAGAAACACACACACACACACACACACACAGAAACACACACACACACACCCACACACACCCACACACACACTCACACACACACAAACATACAAACACACACATACATACACACAACGCTCACATGAAGACACGCATTAATAGACAAACACACACACGCACATTAACACACACAAACACATTAATACACAAACACACACACATTAACACACAACAATACACACACATAAACACACATACACACAATAAAACACACACACACATAGGTCAGAAAGTTCTGATTTGAAAGAAAGTGGATTCCAGGTAACGTGTGTTACAGAATGTAAGGCTCTGACTGTGCTGTAGCTGTGTGTAACTGTGTGTAACTGTGCTCTGACTGTGCTGTTACTGTGCTCTGACTGTTCTGTTACTGTGCTGTATCTGTGTGTAACTGTGCCCTGACTGTGTGTAACTGTGTGTAACTGTGCTGTTACTGTGCTCTGATTGTGCTGTTACTGTGCTGTATCTGTGTGTATCTGTGTGTAACTGTGTGTAACTGTGCTGTTACTGTGCTCTGACTGTGCTGTTACTGTGCTGTATCTGTGTGTATCTGTGTGTAACTGTGTGTAACTGTGCTGTTACTGTGCTCTGACTGTGCTGTTACTGTGCTGTATCTGTGTGTAACCGTGTGTAACTGTGCTGTTATTGTGCTCTGACTGTGCTGTATCTGTGTGTAACTGTGTAACTGTGCTGTATCTGTGTGTATCTGTGTGTATTGTGCTGTGACTGTGCTGTTAGTGTGCTGTATCTGTGTGTAACTGTGTGTAACTGTGCCGTATCTGTGTGTAACTGTGTGTAACTGTGCTCTGATTGTGCTCTGACTGCTGTGCGCAGCGGCTGCTGAAGAGCGCAGGTGTGAAGGGGGAGCAGACCGTGTTCTTGCTCACAGATGCTCAGATTAAGGAGGAGGCCTTCCTGGAGGATGTGGACAGTCTGCTGAACACCGGGGAGGTGCCCAACATCTTTGCCGTGGACGAGAAGCAGGAGATCATGGAGGTGAGTACTGAATGTTCCTGCCGCAGTTCTGCTCCCAGTGTGTTCAAAGGCTCACTGTTTTTACAGTTATTCAGCTGATGAATTACACTAAGCAGGGGACAACCCCCCCCTCTCAGTCATGTACCTTAGCCCCTAGGCTACAGGCTGCCCCAGTCATGTACCTTAGCCCCTAGGCTACAGGCTGCCCCAGTCATGTACCTTAGCCCCTAGGCTACAGGCTGCCCCAGTCATGTACCTTAGCCCCTAGGCTACAGGCTGCCCCAGTCATGTACCTTAGCCACTAGGCTACAGGCTGCCCCAGTCATGTACCTTAGCCACTAGGCTACAGGCTGCCCCATTCATGTACCTCAGCCACTAGGCTACAGGCTGCCCCACTCATGTACCTTAGCCACTAGGCTACAGGCTGCCCCAGTCATGTACCTTAGCCACTAGGCTACAGGCTGCCCCAGTCATGTACCTTAGCCCCTAGGCTACAGGCTGCCCCAGTCATGTACCTTAGCCCCTAGGCTACAGGCTGCCCCAGTCATGTACCTTAGCCCCTAGGCTACAGGCTGCCCCAGTCATGTACCTTAGCCCCTAGGCTACAGGCTGCCCCAGTCATGTACCTTAGCCACTAGGCTACAGGCTGCCCCAGTCATGTACCTTAGCCACTAGGCTACAGGCTGCCCCAGTCATGTACCTTAGTCACTAGGCTACGGGCTGCCCCAGTCATGTACCTTAGCCCCTAGGCTACAGGCTGCCCCAGTCATGTACCTTAGTCACTAGGCTACAGGCTGCCCCAGTCATGTACCTTAGGCCCTAGGCTACAGGCTGCCCCAGTCATGTACCTTAGGCCCTAGACTACAGGCTGCCCCAGTCATGTACCTTAGGCCCTAGGCTACAGGCTGCCCCAGTCATGTACCTTAGTCACTAGACTACAGGCTGCCCCAGTCATGTACCTTAGCCACTAGGCTACAGGCTGACCCAGTCATGTACCTTAGCCACTAGGCTACAGGCTGCCCCAGTCATGTACCTTAGCCACTAGACTACAGGCTGCCCCAGTCATGTACCTTAGCCACTAGACTACAGGCTGCCCCAGTCATGTACCTTAGCCACTAGACTACAGGCTGCCCCAGTCATGTACCTTAGCCACTAGACCCATTATCTTGTTTTCCCATGATGCCCCAGGCAGTGCGGCCCATTGCCCAGGCTGGGAACCGTGATGCAGAGATGAGCCCGCTTGCACTGTTCGCCTTCTTTGTGACGCGCTGTCGGGAGAACTTGCACATCGTGGTGGCGTTCAGCCCCATTGGAGACGCCTTCCGCAACCGCCTGCGCCAGTTCCCCTCGCTCATCAACTGCTGCACCATCGACTGGTTCCAGGTCAGTGCCTCATCCCCCTCAGCACTGCGCACACAGTGACGCTCACTGCAGCTCTGCTAATCAGCCTGCGTGCACTTCCAGCCCTGGCCAGAGGAGGCGCTGGAGCGAGTGGCGCACAAGTTCCTGGAGAGCCTGGAGCTGAGCGAGCATGAACGGCAGGAGGTCATCCTGCTCTGCAAGACCTTCCACACCTCCGCCATCCACCTGTCACACAGGTGGGCCCCGCGCCACACACGTACACAGAGACTGAGCGTACACGTACGCTGAGCCCTGCAGAGCTGACCCCCCTGTCCCTGCAGGTTCCTGACTGAACTGGGGCGCCACAACTACGTCACGCCCACCTCCTACCTGGAGCTCATCGCTGCCTTCCGCCAGCTCCTCACGCAGAAGCGTGACGCCGTCATGAGAGCCAAGAAGCGCTACACCAACGGGCTGGACAAGCTGGCCTTCGCCGAGTCCCAGGTGCTGTAACACAGTGCTGTAATGTAGTAACACCGTGCTGTTACACAGTGCTGTAATGTAGTAACAGTGCTGTAACAGTGCTGTAATGTAGTAACACAGCGCTGTAACACAGTGCTGTAATGTAGTAACAGTGCTGTAACAGTGCTGTAATGTAGTAACACAGCGCTGTAACACAGTGCTGTAATGTAGTAACAGTGCTGTAACAGTGCTGTAATGTAGTAACACAGCGCTGTAACACAGTGCTGTAATGTAGTAACAGTGCTGTAACAGTGCTGTAATGTAGTAACACAGCGCTGTAACACAGTGCTGTAATGTAGTAACAGTGCTGTAACACAGTGCTATAATGTAGTAACACAGCGCTGTAACACAGTGCTGTAATGTAGTAACACCGTGCTGTAATCTGATAATGCAGTGCTGTAACACAGTGCTGTAATGTAGTAACACTGTACTGTAATCTGATAATGCAGTGCTGTAACACAGTGCTGTAATGTAGTAACACCATGCTGTAATCTGATAATGCAGTGCTGTAACACAGTGCTATAATGTAGTAACACCGTGCTGTAATCTGATAATGCAGTGCTGTAACACAGTGCTGTAATGTAGTAACACCGTGGTGTAACACAGTGCTGTAACCTGATAATGCAGTGCTGTAACACAGCGCTGTAATGTAGTAACACAGCGCTGTAACACAGTGCTGTAATGTAGTAACACCGTGCTGTAACACAGTGCTGTAATCTAATAATGCAGTGCTGTAACAGTTCTGTAATGGAGGGATGCAGTGCTGTTATGTAGTAACACAGTGCTGTAATGTAGTAACACCGTGCTGTAATCTGATAATGCAGTGCTGTAACACAGTGCTGTAATGTAGTAACACCGTGGTGTAACACAGTGCTGTAACCTGATAATGCAGTGCTGTAACACAGCGCTGTAATGTAGTAACACAGCGCTGTAACACAGTGCTGTAATGTAGTAACACCGTGCTGTAACACAGTGCTGTAATCTAATAATGCAGTGCTGTAACAGTTCTGTAATGGAGGGATGCAGTGCTGTTAAGTAGTAACACAGTGCTGTAACACAGTGCTGTAATGTAGTAACAGTGCTGTAACACAGTGCTGTAATCTAGTAATGCAGTGCTGTAAATTCTGTAATGGAGGGATGTAGTGCTGTTATGTAGTAACACAGTGCTGTAACACAGTGCTTTTATGTAGTAACACAGTGCTGTAACACAGTGCTGTAATGTAGTAACACAGTTGCTGTAACACAGTGCTGTAATCTAATAATGCAGTGCTGTAACACAGTGCTGTAATCTAATAATGCAGTGCTGTAACACAGTGCTGTAATCTAATAATGCAGTGCTGTAACAGTTCTGTAATGGAGTGATGCAGTGCTGTTATGTAGTAACACAGTTCCGTAGCACAGTGCTGTAATAAGGAGGACATCGCCCCCTGCAGGTGAGTGAGATGAAGAAGGAGCTGGTGGACCTGCAGCCTAAACTGGAGGTGGCCAAAGTGGAGAACACCAACATGATGAAGGTCAGTTCAGCCATGTTTCAGCTTTCATAACTGCCTGTCTGTGAGTCAATTCAGCTGTGTTTCAGCTTTCATAGCTGCCTGTCTGTGGGTCAGTTCAGCCGTGTTTCAGCTTTCATAGCTGCCTGTCTGTGGGTCAGTTCAGCTGTGTTTCCCCATCACCCCTCATCCTGTCTTCAGTCCCTGTTCACCGGCGACCGTGCTGCTTAAAACCTTTTTATCAAACAACGACGGAGCACTCCACTACTGAGTGGGGGCTTGCGTTGGCCAAAGCCAAAAATAAACATCTGAATTTCCTAAAGAAATTATCTGTATCTGCTCATCTGCTACTGAAGAGTGCAACCCAGCGGAAAATCTTACCTACACCTACACATCATCCCATCATGCACTGGGCCTCTCGCGGTCAGCGGAGCCTCGCTCTGAGTGGTTGTCGTGGCAATGTCTGCAGGTGATCGAGGTGGAGTCGGTGCAGGTGGAGGCGAAGAGTAAGGTGGTGCGTGAGGATGAGGAGGCGGCCACGCTGAAGGCCAACGAGTCGCAGGCTCTGAAGGACGAGTGTGAGAGTGACCTCGCCGAAGCCATCCCTGCCCTCGAAGCTGCGCTGTCCGCCCTCAACACGCTCAAGGTGCTCCGCCACAAGCCCTGTACACGCCTCAACACGCCCTGTACACACCCCAACACGCCCTGTACATGCCCCAACACGCCCTGTACACACCCCAACATGCCCTGTACACACCCCAACACGCCCTGTACACACCCTGTACACACCCCAACACGCCCTGTACACGCCCCAACACGCCCTGTACACACCCCAACATGCCCTGTACACACCCCAACACGCCCTGTACACACCCCAACATGCCCTGTACACAACCTGTACACACCCCAACACGCCCTGTACACACCCTGTACACACCCCAACACGCCCTGTACACACCCTGTACACACCCCAACACGCCCTGTACACACCCTGTACACACCCGAACACGACCTGTACACACCCTGTACACACCCCAACACGCCTTGTACACAACCTGTACACACCCCAACACGCCCTGTACACGCCCTGGACATGCCCTGTACACACCCTGTACACAACCCAACACGCCCTGTACACACCCTGTACACACCCCAACACGTCCTGTACACACCCTGTACACACCCCAACACGCCCTGTACACGCTCTGTACACACCCCAACACGCCCTGTACACACCCTGTACACACCCCAACACGCCCTGTACACACCCCAACACGCCCTGTACACACCCTGTACACACCCCAACACGCCCTGTACACACCCCAACACGCCCTGTACACACCCTGTACACACCCCAACACGCCCTGTACACACCCTGTACACACCCCAACACGCCCTGTACACACCCTGTACACACCCCAACACGCCCTGTACACGCCCCAACACGCCCTGTACACACCCCAACATGCCCTGTACACACCCCAACACGCCCTGTACACACCCCAACACGCCCTGTACACACCCCGACACACCCTGTACACACCCCAACACGCCCTGTACACACCCTGTACACACCCAAACACGCCCTGTACACACCCCAACACGCCCTGTACACACCCCAACACGCCCTGTACATGCCCCAACACGCCCTGTACACACCCTGTACACACCCCAACACGCCCTGTACACGCCCTGTACACACCCTGTACACACCCCAACACGCCCTGTACACACCCTGTACACACCCCAACACGCCCTGTACACACCCTGGACACACCCCAACACGCCCTGTACACGCCCTGTACACACCTCAACACGCCCTGTACACACCCTGTACGCACCCCAACACGCCCTGTACACACCCTGTACACACCCCAACACGCCCTGTACACGCCCTGTACACACCCCAACACGCCCTGCATATGGCCTGTACACACCCCAACACGCCCTTCATATGCCCTGTACGCACCCCAACACGCCCTGTACACACCCTGTACACACCCCAACACGCCCTGTACACGCCCTGTACACACCCCAACACGCCCTGCATATGGCCTGTACACACCCCAACACGCCCTTCATATGCCCTGTACACACCCCAACACACCCTGTACACACGTTGGTGCTGTGAATGAACTTCTGTGTGTTTCCAGCCATCTGACGTCACCATCGTGAAGTCCATGAAGAACCCGCCCTCAGGCGTGAAGCTGGTGATGTCAGCCGTCTGTGTGATGAAGGAGATCAAGCCTGAGAAGATAGCTGACCCAGCCGGGAAAGGACAGAAGGTTAGATTCTGCACACAGATGTGTGTGTAATCACACACACAGAGGACAGAAGGTTAGCTTCTGCACACAGATGTGTGTGTAATCACACACAGAGAGGACAGAAGGTTAGATTCTGCAGCTGGTCTTGATGGTGCCTCATGGTTACATGAATGGCGCATTAGCCGGTTGTAAACACATTACATTACAATACATTCCATTACATGACATTAATGGCATTTGGCAGATGCTCTTATCCAGAGCGATGTACAACAAAGTGCAAAGTGCATACCCATAACCAGGGATATGCCCTTCACACCCTAGAGGGAAGTAAAATTTCAACTGCTAACAGTCCAACAAAGATAAGGACTAGGGCTTATTTGATTATCTAAAATGTATTTTATTTAATTTTTTAATAATACCACACCACACAAATATATTGAACAATAAACAGCTTACCTAGCCAAACAAAACTAGCAAATGTATAATCGGAGCGTAATAACACAAGACAACAGCAACACCCTGAATCCTCTCATCTTCCTCCAGATTCTGGACTACTGGGGCCCGAGTAAGAAGCTCCTGGGGGATATGAACTTCCTGAGAGACCTGAAGGAGTACGACAAGGACAACATCCCTGTGAGCCTGCTCCGCCGTGCCACTGCGCTGTAACAGCAGCATTTCAGCTGAAACATTGCTGATGCTGTCTGAACCGCTTCTCTTTACTGCGTTTTGTGTTGATATCACTGAGATATCACTGTGTATCGGGAAGATTGCTCTCTCTCTGAATGTGTTTGACTTCACCACATATGGGGTTGGTCTCTGTAGATGTTTGATATCAATACATATGGGGTTAGTCTCAGTGCATGTTTGATAGCAGCATGTACATGTTAGATTGGTAGATCAGTAGACACTGGCAGATTTCTCTCTGTATGATGTTGATGTCTCTATATCAGGTTCATTCCAGTGTGTGTTTGTTAGACCTCTCTCTCTGAGTGTGTGTGTTTGTTAGACCTCTGTGAGTGTGTGTGTTTGTTAGACCTCTCTCTCTGAGTGTGTGTGTTTGTTAGACCTCTCTCTCTGAGTGTGTGTTTGTTAGACCTCTCTCTCTGAGTGTGTATGTTTGTTAGACCTCTCTGAGTGTGTATGTTTGTTAGACCTCTCTCTCTGAGTGTGTGTGTTTCCCTGTATGTGACAGGTGGCGGTAATGACTAAAATCCGCAGTGAGTACATGAGTAACCCCGACTTCGACCCGACCAAAGTGGCCAAAGCCTCGTCTGCTGCAGAGGGGCTGTGCAAGTGGATCACAGCCATGGAGGTGTACGACAGAGTGGCCAAGGTACAAATCCTCTGCATCCGCTTTACTGCTGCCTGCTCTACTGCTGCCTGCCTGCTCTACTGCTGCCTGCCTGCTCTACTGCTGCCTGCTCTACTGCTGCCTGCCTGCTCTACTGCTGCCTGCTCTACTGCTGCCTGCCTGCTCTACTGCTGCCTGCTCTACTGCTGCCTGCTCTACTGCTGCCTGCTCTACTGCTGCCTGCCTGCTCTACTGCTGCCTGCTCTACTGCTGCCTGCTCTACTGCTGCCTGCCTGCTCTACTGCTGCCTGCTCTACTGCTGCC